>NW_027139369.1:0-277600 GCF_035084215.1 Heptranchias perlo
CAGTCTAATGATATAATCGCAGATCAAAGTGTATCAGTGGATCATGACACGTACTGTTCATTCCTGCAGGGCTGTATAACAGGCAAGCAAGTGTTCGAACACTATGTCTCCTGATTGATGTAACAATTATAATTAAAGGCAGTGCCAACTCTCTCAGTCATTGTGCGTCAAGAAGCATTCATTTCTGCACATCTCAAATCAGAGCTGCCGGCCGCGCATCAGTGGCCCCTCGCTCTCCCTCCCTCGGAGTTCCGGCCCTCGCTCCCGAGACTCGAGCCCAGGCCCCGCCCGACGCTGCCCCTCGGCCCCGCACTGTCGGAGGGGCCGCCTTTCGGGGTGAGACGAGGCCCTCTCGGGTGGGTCGGAAAGAACCCACGGCCGCTAATGGGGGACGAGCAGAGGAGGGAGGTGGGGGGTGGGGGAGTTCTCCCCGGTGGCCGGGGGGGTGGGGGCGATATTTATCGCTCGACCGACGTCGCTAAAAAAGCAGATGATCTGGCCGTTTATCGCATTCGCTGCTTGTGGGATCTTGCTGTGCGCAAATTGGAAATGTAAAGCCGGCTGTCGTTCTTTTCACCCTCACTCCCTCCCTCCCTTCCTTCCTTTCACACCCCCCCTCTCTCTCCCTCCCTGGGAACTGAAATGTTTGAGACATCGATGCAGTATTTAAAACTGCGGAGATACCAGGAGAGGGAGGTGCAGTCAAAACAGGTGAACGCAATGATCAGGTAACCACAAATCTGGAAATGAGCTCAGTGGTTTCCAATTTTTACTGTATAGGGAACGACATACTGAGACTGACAAATTCCAGGGGACCCCCTGTAAATACTGACACACTCCCCGGGGACCCCCTGTAAATACTGACACACTCCCCGGGGACCCCCTGTAAATATTAACACACTCCTGGGGACCCCCTGTAAATACTGACACACTCCCGGGGACCCCCTGTAAATATTAACACACTCCCCGGGGACCCCCTCTAAATACTGACACACTCCCCGGGGACCCCCTGTAAATATTAACACACTCCCCGGGGACCCCCTCTAAATACTGACACACTCCCCGAGGACCCCCTGTAAATACTGACACACTCCCCGAGGACCCCCTCTAAATACTGACACACTCCCCGGGGACCCCCTGTAAATACTGACACACTCCCCGGGGACCCCCTGTAAATACTGACACACTCCCGGGGGACCCCCTGTAAATACTGACACACTCCCGGGGACCCCCTGTAAATACTGACACACTCCCCGGGGACCCCCTGTAAATACTGACACACTCCCCGGGGACCCCCTGTAAATACTGACACACTCCCCGGGGACCCCCTGTAAATACTGACACACTCCCCGGTGACCCCCTGTAAATACTGACACTCCCCGGGGACCCCCTGTAAATACTGACACACTCCCCGGGGACCCCCTGTAAATACTGACACACTCCCCGGGGACCCCCTGTAAATACTGACACACTCCCCGGGGACCCCCTGTAAATACTGACACACTCCCCGGGGACCCCCTGTAAATACTGACACTCCCCGGGGACCCCCTGTAAATACTGACACACTCCCCGGGGACCCCCTGTAAATACTGACACACTCCCCGAGGACCCCCTGTAAATACTGACACACTCCCCGGGGACCCCCTGTAAATACTGACACACTCCCCGGGGACCCCCTGTAAATACTGACTCACTCCCCGGGGACCCCCTGTAAATACTGACACACTCCCCGGGGACCCCCTGTAAATATTAACACACTCCCCGGGGACCCACTGTAAATATTAACACACTCCCCGGGGACCCCCTGTAAATACTGACACACTCCCCGGGGACCCCCTGTAAATACTCACACATTCCGGGGACCCCTTGTTTCTGTGCTGGAAAATTCCACGAGAAACTAAATTTTGGACTGCACGGTACATTAATTCTGCAGTTGGGGAGCAGGGGTTATTTTTCAGAAGGCTAAAGAAGACAGGCAGAGAGAAATTGAGACAAATTGATTGGAGAGGATGTTAATGTGTTTGAGATACTGTTTGATTGTCAAGGGAGACTCCACGAAAGTCTAGAGTAGGCCCCATAATGCTGGCCTGCTAATAAGTATGGTGAAGCTCCATGTCCAGCTCAACTAAACCTTCCATGTTCACTGGGAGCTCCATCGAGTTACATCGAAACTACAGCACAGAAACAGGCCATTCGGCCCAACCGGTCTACCCCGGTGTTTATGCTCCACACGAGCCTCCTCCCTCCCTACTCCATCTCACCCTCTCACCATATCCTTCTATTCCTTTCTCCCTCATGTGTTTATCGAGCTTCCCCTTAAATCCATCGATTCTATTCCCCTCGACCACTCCATGTGGGAGCGAGTTCCACATTCTCACCGCTCTCTGGGTAAAGAAGTTTCTCCTGAATTCCCCGATTGGATTTATTAGTGACTCTCTTATATTGATGGCCCCCTCGTTCTGGTCTCCCCCACAAGTGGAAACATCTTCTCTACGTCTACCCTATCGAAACCCCTTCATCATTTTAAAGACCTCTATCAGGTCACCCCTCAGCCTTCTCTTTTCGAGAGAAAAGAGCCCCAGTCTGTTCAGCCTTTCCTGATAGTTATAACCTCTCAGTTCTGGTATCATCCTTGTGAATCTTTTTTGCACCTTCTCCAGTACCTCTATATCCTTTTTATAATATGGAGACCAGAACTGTGCCCAGTATTCCAAGTGTGATATGGAGACCAGAACTGTGCCCAGTATTCCAAGTGTGATATGGAGACCAGAACTGTGCCCAGTGCTCCAAGTGTGATATGGAGACCAGAACTGTGCCCAGTGCTCCAAGTGTGATATGGAGACCAGAACTGTGCCCAGTGTTCCAAGTGTGATATGGAGACCAGAACTGTGCCCAGTGCTCCAAGTGTGATATGGAGACCAGAACTGTGCCCAGTGCTCCAAGTGAGATATGGAGACCAGAACTGTGCTCAGTGCTCCAAGTGTGATATGGAGACCAAAACTGTGCTCAGTATTCCAAGTGTGATATGGAGACCAGAACTGTGCTCAGTGCTCCAAGTGAGATATGGAGACCAGAACTGTGCACAGTATTCCAAGTGTGATATGGAGACCAGAACTGTGCCCAGTATTCCAAGTGTGATATGGAGACCAGAACTGTGCTCAGTGCTCCAAGTGAGATATGGAGACCAGAACTGTGCTCAGTGCTCCAAGTGTGATATGGAGACCAGAACTGTGCCCAGTGCTCCAAGTGTGGTCCAACCAAGGTTCTATACAAGTTGAACATAACTTCCCTGCTTTTCAATTCTATCCCTCTAGAAATGAACCCCAGTGCTTGATTTGCCTTTTTTATGACCTTGTTAACCTGTGTTGCTACTTTTACTGAATCTCACCTTGGAGATTATGATGGAGGACCGTGATTCCAGGCATTGCTGAATTATTCACGACATTCCTGGCCTGGACATGCTTGTGGAAGCAGGGATTTCCTGACATCTCTTGGTGGCCGGTTATGGAATCGAGGATTTTCACAATCCCCATGGTTACTGGGCTCACCTGGGCTCCATTGCTGCCTCGTGCCCTCCAGAATCCTCACAATTCCAACATCCAGGCAGAGATGAGAAAGAAAGAAAAAAATGGGGGGAAAGAGGATAAGGAGATTTACTCTGTATCTAACCCTGTACCTACCCTGGGAGTGTTTGATGGGACAGTGTAGAGGGAACTTTACTCTGTATCTAACCCTGTACCTGCCCTGGGAGTGTTTGATGGGACAGTGTAGAGGGAGCTTTACTCTGTATCTAACCCTGTACCTGCCCTGGGAGTGTTTGATGGGACAGTGTAGAGGGAGCTTTACTCTGTATCTAATCCTGTACCTGCCCTGGGAGTGTTTGACGGGACAGTGTAGAGGGAGCTTTGCTCTTTATCTAACCCTGTACCTGCCCTGGGAGTGTTTGATGGGACAGTGTAGAGGGAGCTTTACTCTGTATCTAATCCTGTACCTGCCCTGGGAGTGTTTGACGGGACAGTGTAGAGGGAGCTTTGCTCTGTATCTAACCCTGTACCTGCCCTGGGAGTGTTTGATGGGACAGTGTAGAGGGAGCTTTGCTCTGTATCTAACCCTGTACCTGCCCTGGGAGTGTTTGATGGGACAGTGTAGAGGGAGCTTTACTCTGTATCTAACCCTGTACCTGCCCTGGGAGTGTTTGATGGGGACAGTGTAGAGGGAGCTTTACTCTGTATCTAACCCTGTACCTGCCCTGGGAGTGTTTGATGGGACAGTGTAGAGGGAGCTTTACTCTGTATCTAACCCTGTACCTGCCCTGGGAGTGTTTGATGGGTCAGTGTAGAGGGAGCTTTACTCTGTATCTAATCCTGTACCTGCCCTGGGAGTGTTTGATGGGACAGTGTAGAGGGAGCTTTACTCTGTATCTAACCCTGTACCTGCCCTGGGAGTGTTTGATGGGACAGTGTAGAGGGAGCTTTACTCTGTATCTAACCCTGTACCTGCCCTGGGAGTGTTTGATGGGACAGTGAAGAGGGAGCTTTACTCTGTATCTTACTCTACACCTGCCCTGGGAGTGTTTGATGGGACAGTGAAGAGGGAGCTTTATTTTGTATCTAACCCTGTACCTGCCCCGGGAGTGTTTGATGGGACAGTGTAGAGGGAGCTTTACTCTGTATCTCACCCTGTACTTGCCCTGGGAGTGTTTGATGGGACGGTGTAGAGGGAGCTTTACTCTGTATCTAACCCTGTACCTGCCCTGGGAGTGTTTGATGGGACAGTTTAGAGGGAGCTTTACTCTGTATCTAGCCCGTGCTGTACCTGCCCTGGGAGTGTTTGATGGGACAGTGTAGAGGGAGCTTTACTCTGTATCTAGCCCGTGCTGTACCTGCCCTGGGAGTGTTTGATGGGACAGTGTAGAGGGAGCTTTACTCTGTATCTAACCCTGCACCTGCCCCTGGGAGTGTTTGATGGGACAGTGAAGAGGGAGCTTTATTTTGTATCTAACCCTGTACCTGCCCCGGGAGTGTTTGATGGGACAGTGTAGAGGGAGCTTTACTCTGTATCTCACCCTGTACTTGCCCTGGGAGTGTTTGATGGGACGGTGTAGAGGGAGCTTTACTCTGTATCTAACCCTGTACCTGCCCTGGGAGTGTTTGATGGGACAGTTTAGAGGGAGCTTTACTCTGTATCTAGCCCGTGCTGTACCTGCCCTGGGAGTGTTTGATGGGACAGTGTAGAGGGAGCTTTACTCTGTATCTAGCCCGTGCTGTACCTGCCCTGGGAGTGTTTGATGGGACAGTGTAGAGGGAGCTTTACTCTGTATCTAACCCTGCACCTGCCCCTGGGAGTGTTTGACGGGACAGTGTAGAGGGAGCTTTACTCTGTATCTAACCCTGTACCTGCCCTGGGAGTGTTTGATGGGACAGTGTAGAGGGAGCTTTACTCTGTATCTAACCCTGTACCTGCCCTGGGAGTGTTTGATGGGACAGTGTAGAGGGAGCTTTACTCTGTATCTAACCCTGTACCTGCCCTGGGAGTGTTCGATGGGGACAGTGTAGAGGGAGCTTTACTCTGTATCTAACCCTGTACCTGCCCTGGGAGTGTTTGATGGGACAGTGTAGAGGGAGCTTTACTCTGTATCTAACCCTGTACCTGCCCTGGGAGTGTTTGATGGGACAGTGTAGAGGGAGCTTTACTCTGTATCTAACCCTGTACCTGCCCTGGGAGTGTTCACTGTCATCCATTGCCTTTAAGAAGCCTGATGGAAGTCATTAGTGGAATGATATAATCCAATTACATCACCCAGGGAAATCTTGCGGTATTTTCTTGGCTGTTTAAATCCCCTGGCAATGTCTCAGGGCCTTTTAATGACTCAGAAGAAAAGCTGAGGCCTTCAGAACAATTGGACTACTCAAGGCCTCTGACATCCAAGGTTGCAGTAAATGGGCCGGCCGTTTGATTAATCGAGGCGGAGAGACAATCGTTCGAATAATTGTTCTTAACTCAGCCAACCTGCAGCCTTACTGCGGTTCGCAGTGACTGGACAATTCCTATTGGGCCTACAACAACTTGCATTTATGCCGAGACTTTAACGTAGTGAAATGGTCGCAATGTGCTTCACAAGAGCGTAAATAAGACAGAAATATGATACCAAGCCTCTTAGGCAAATCGCAGATGGATTTAAGGGGGAGCTGGATAAGTCCATAAGAGGGAGAAAGGAACAGAAGGATTTGGTGGTAGGGTGAGATGGAGTAGGGAGGGAGGAGGCTCGTGTGGAGCATAAACACCGGGAGAGAACGGTTGGGCCGAACGGCCTGTTTCTGTGCTGTACATCCGATGGAATTCTCCTCTGCGCCCGTGGGACATGACCAATCAGGCTTCTCAATTGGATTCCTCAGAGGGAACGCTACTGTTCTTATGGTCAACAAGCAGGTCGATGGAAAGGCCACTGAAGGTAGATAAATCTCCGGGACCTGATGAAATGTATCCCAGGACGTTATGGGAGGTTAGGGAGGAAATTGCGGGTCCCCTAGCAGAGATATTTGAATCATCCACCGCTACAGGTGAGGTGCCTGAAGATTGGAGGGCAGCAAATGTTGTGCCTTTGTTTAAGAAGGGCGGCAGGGAAAAGCCTGGGAACTACAGACCGGTGAGCCTGACATCTGTAGTGGGTAAGTTGTTAGAGGGTATTCTGAGAGACAGGATCTACAGGCATTTGAAGAGGCAGGGACTGATCAGGAACAGTCAGCATGGTTTTGTGAGAGGAAAATCATGTCTCACGAATTTGATTGAGTTTTTTGAAGGGGTAACCAAGAAGATAGATGAGGGCTGTGCAGTAGACGTGGTCTACATGGACTTCAGCAAAGCCTTTGACAAGGTACCGCATGGTAGGTTGTTACATAAGGTTAAATCTCACGGGATCCAAGGTGAGGTAGCCAATTGGATACAAAATTGGCTTGACGACAGAAGACAGAGGGTGGTTGTAGAGGGTTGTTTTTCAAACTGGAGGCCTGTGACCAGCGGTGTGCCTCAGGGATCGGTGCTGGGTCCGCTGTTATTTGTTATTTATATTAATGATTTGGATGAGAATTTAGGAGGCATGGTTAGTAAATTTGCAGATGACACCAAGATTGGTGGCATTGTGGACAGTGAAGAAGGTTATCTAGGATTGCAACGGGATCTTGATAAATTGGGCCAGTGGGCCGATGAATGGCAGATGGAGTTTAATTTAGATAAATGTGAGGTGATGCATTTTGGTAGATCGAATCGGGCCAGGACCTACTCCGTTAATGGTAGGGCGTTGGGGAGAGTTATAGAACAAAGAGATCGAGGAGTACAGGTTCATAGCTCCTTGAAAGTGGAGTCACAGGTGGACAGGGTGGTGAAGAAGGCATTCGGCATGCTTGGTTTCATTGGTCAGAACATTGAATACAGGAGTTGGGATGTCTTGTTGAAGTTGTACAAGACATTAGGAAGGCCACACTTTGAATACTGTGTACAGTTCTGGTCACCCTATTATAGAAAGGATATTATTAAACTAGAAAGAGTGCAGAAAAGATTTACTCGGATGCTACCGGGACTTGATGGTTTGACTTATAGGGAGAGGTTGGATAGACTGAGACTTTTTTCCCTGGAGAGTAGGAGGTTTAGGGGTGATCTTATAGAAGTCTATAAAATAATGAGAGGCATAGATAAGGTAGATAGTCAAAATCTTTTCCCAAAGGTAGGGGAGTCTATAACGAGGGGACATAGATTTAAGGTGAGGGGAGAGATACAAAAGGATCCAGAGGGGCAATTTTTTCACTCAAAGGGTGGTGAGTGTCTGGAACGAGCTGCCAGAGGCAGTAGTAGAGGCGGGTACAATTTTGTCTTTTAAAAAGCATTTGGACAGTTACATGGGTAAGATGGGTATAGAGGGATATGGGCCAAGTGCAGGCAATTGGGACTAGCTTAGTGGTATAAACTGGGCGACATGGACATGTTGGGCCGAAGGGCCTGTTTCCATGTTGTAACTTCTATGATTCTATGATTCTATGACACGGTTATTGGCCATGAGAAAGATCTAACTTCTGGGCCTCCCCCGCCCACTTTACCACGGCGATGAACTTTGACACCGTGGCATTGGGCGGAAACCAATCATTGAGATTGATGGCCAACGGGTAGGAGCTCCCTCCCTAAACCTGCCCGCCGCGCTCTCTCCCCCTTTAAGATGCTCCTCAAAACCGACCTCTTTCACCAAGCTTTTGATCGTCCATCTTGATGTCTCCTCATGTGGGTCAGTGGTAAATTTTTTTGGTCTGATTTCCACTCCGGAATTCCAGAGCACGGGGCCCAAATGACTGAAGGCACGTCCGCAAACAGTGGGTCGAAGGGGAAAGGAGGGGGATGTCCAAGAGGCCAGAATTGGAGGAACACAGAGTTACATCGAAAGTACAGCCTCGAAACAGGCCATTCGGCCCAACCGGTCTATCCCGGTGTTTATGCTCCACACGAGCCTCCTCCCTCCCTACTCCATCTCACCCTATCACCATCTCCTTCTGTTCCTTTCTCCCTCATGTGTTTATCGAGCGTCCCCTTAAATCCATCGATTCTATTCCCCTCGACCACTCCCTGTGGGAGCGAGTTCCACATTCTCACCGCTCTCTGGGTAAAGAAGTTTCTCCTGAATTCCCCGATTGGATTTATTAGTGACTCTCTTATATTGATGGCCCCCTCGTTCTGGTCTCCCCCACAAGTGGAGACATCTTCTCTACGTCTACCCTATCGAAACCCCTTCATCATTTTAAAGACCTCCATCAGGTCACCCCTCAGCCTTCTCTTTTCTAGAGAAAAGAGCCCCAGTCTGCTCCGCCTTTCCTGATAGTTATAACCTCTCAGTTCTGGTATCATCCATGTAAATCTTTTTTGCACCTTCTCCAGTGCCTCTATATCCTTTTTATAATATATGGAGACCAGAACTGTGCCCAGTATTCCAAGTGTGATATGGAGACCAGAACTGTGCACAGTGCTCCAAGTGTGATATGGAGACCAGAACTGTGCCCAGTGCTCCAAGTGTGATATGGAGACCAGAACTATGCCCAGTATTCCAAGTGTGATATGGAGACCAGAACTGTGCCCAGTATTCCAAGTGTGATATGGAGACCAGAACTGTGCCCAGTATTCCAAGTGTGATATGGAGACCAGAACTGTGCCCAGTGCTCCAAGTGTGATATGGAGACCAGAACTGTGCCCAGTGCTCCAAGTGTGATATGGAGACCAGAACTGTGCCCAGTGCTCCAAGTGTGATATGGAGACCAGAACTGTGCCCAGTGCTCCAAGTGTGATATGGAGACCAGAACTGTGCCCAGTATTCCAAGTGAGATATGGAGACCAGAACTGTGCCCAGTGCTCCAAGTGTGATATGGAGACCAGAACTGTGCCCAGTGCTCCAAGTGTGATATGGAGACCAGAACTGTGCCCAGTGCTCCAAGTGTGATATGGAGACCAGAACTGTGCCCAGTGCTCCAAGTGTGATATGGAGACCAGAACTGATCGCAGTGCTCCAAGTAGTTGAGTTCGTCAGCAGTGTCAACACTAAGTGCAAATCCTATGAGTCAGGACAATTTTGCAGCAATAATGGACAATACAGAACCTTAAGTGGTGCATCTATTAAATCCCAGGATCAATTTAACGTGGTGTAGAAGTGATGTTAATGAACCCTCTTCTATTTTGGTGTGTCGTGACGGAATTATTTTCTTCTGCCACAGCGAAGTTCACGATGGGGAAGAGGTGTGCGGGACCTCCCCCAACTCATACCCGTAAACCTTGGATTTGTTTCAAAAATGAATATTTCGGGCAATTGCCCGTCTCAGCCCCCCGCCTCAGCTCATCTACTGCTGAAAGCCTCACTGGTGCCTCCACACTCGATTATTCCAATGCTCTCCAGGCTGGCCTCCCACCGTCCACCCCATCCTGTAACCATCAGCTCAAGCAATTCTCCGCCTCCCGCCCGTATCCTAACTCGCACCGATCCCGTTCACCCATCACTCCTCCTGTGCTCGCCGGCCCACATTGGCTCCCAGTCCGGCACCACCTCCATTTTAAAATTCTCATCCTTGTTCTCAAATCCCCTCCGTGGCCCTCGCCCCCCCTCCCTATCTCTGTAGCCTCCTCCAGCCCCGACAACCCTCCGAGGTCTCTGCCCTCCTCCAATTCCGGCCTCTTGTCCATCCCCCGATTCCCATCGCCCCGCCATTGGCGGCCGTGCCTTCAGCCGCCTGGGCCCTAAGCTCTGGAATTCCCTCCCTGAACCCCTCCGCCTCTCTCTCTCCTCCTTTAAGACGCTCCTTAAAACCTCCCTCTTTGACCGAGCTTTTGGTCACCTGTCCTAATATCTCCTTATGTGTCTCGGTGTCAAATTCTGTCTGATTTACGCTCCTGGGAAGGGCCCAGGGGACGTTTCACTACGTTAAAGGCGCCATATAAATGCTAATTGTTGTTGTTGTTGTTCCAGTATATGAATAATTTGAGACGTGACATGTGGTAAGTGTGGGAGGCTCGGGAGGAACAGGTGACTTTGGAACTAAAGTTCCCCAAGCTTTCCATCACAGGGGGTCCCTGATGGTGAGACTCCCTCTATAAAAGGGGTCCCTGATGGGGAGACTCCCTCTATAAAAGGGGTCCATGATGGTGAGACTCCCTCTATAAAAGGGGTCCCTGATGGTGAGACTCTCTCTATAAAAGGGGTCCCTGATGGGGAGACTCCCTCTATAAAAGGGGTCCCTGATGGTGAGACTCCCTCTATAAAAGGGGTCCCTGATGGTGAGACTCCCTCTATAAAAGGGGTCCCTGATGGTGAGACTCTCTCTATAAAAGGGGTCCCTGATGGTGAGACTCCCTCTATAAAAGGGGTCCCTGATGGTGAGACTCTCTCTATAAAAGGGGTCCCTGATGGTGAGACTCCCTCTATAAAAGGGGTCCCTGATGGTGAGACTCTCTCTATAAAAGGGGTCCCTGATGGTGAGACTCCCTCTATAAAAGGGGTCCCTGATGGTGAGACTCTCTCTATAAAAGGGGTCCCTGATGGTGAGACTCTCTCTATAAAAGGGGTCCCTGATGGTGAGACTCTCTCTATAAAAGGGGTCCCTGATGGTGAGACTCCCTCTATAAAAGGGGTCCCTGATGGTGAGACTCTCTCTATAAAAGGGGTCTCTGATGGTGAGACTCCCTCTATAAAAGGGGTCCCTGATGGTGAGACTCTCTCTATAAAAGGGGTCCCTGATGGTGAGACTCCCTCTATAAAAGGGGTCCCTGATGGTGAGACTCCCTCTATAAAAGGGGTCCCTGATGGTGAGATTCCCTCTATAAAAGGGGTCTCTGATGGAGAGACTCTCTCTATAAAAGGGGTCCCTGATGGTGAGACTCTCTCTATAAAAGTGGTCCCTGATGGTGAGACTCCCTCTATAAAAGGGGTCTCTGATGGTGAGACTCCCTCTATAAAAGGGGTCCCTGATGGTGAGATTCCCTCGATAAAAGGGGTCTCTGATGGTGAGACTCTCTCTATAAAAGGGGTCTCTGATGGTGAGACTCTCTCTATAAAAGGGGTCCCTGATGGTGAGACTCCCTCTATAAAAGGGGTCCCTGATGGTGAGACTCCCTCTATAAAAGGGGTCCCTGATGGTGAGACTCCCTCTATAAAAGGGGTCCCTGATGGTGAGACTCCCTCTATAAAAGGGGTCCCTGATGGTGTGACTCTCTCTATAAAAGGCGTCCCTGATAATGAGACTCTCTCTATAAAAGGGGTCCCTGATGGTGAGACTCCCTCTATAAAAGGGGTCCCTGATGGTGAGACTCTCTCTATAAAAGGGTTCTCTGATGGTGAGACTCTCTCTGTAAAAGGGGTCCCTGATGGTGAGACTCTCTATAAAAGGGGTCCCTGATGGTGAGACTCCCTCTGTAAAAGGGGTCTCTGATGGTGAGACTCTCTCTATAAAAGGGGTCCCTGATGGTGAGACTCCCTCTATAAAAGGGGTCCCTGATGGTGAGATTCCCTCTATAAAAGGGGTCCCTGATGGTGAGACTCCCTCTATAAAAGAGGTCCCTGATGGTGAGACTCCCTCTATAAAAGGGGTCCCTGATGGTGAGACTCTCTCTATAAAAGGGGTCCCTGATGGTGAGACTCCCTCTATAAAAGGGGTCTCTGATGGTGAGACTCCCTCTATAAAAGGGGTCTCTGATGGTGAGACTCCCTCTGTAAAAGGGGTCCCTGATGGTGAGACTCCCTCTATAAAAGGGGTCCCTGATGGTGAGACTCTCTCTATGTGTGTACAGGAGGCTGTATGGACTGTTGGTCCACTCTTGGGTCTCAGAGTGTTTGGCAGAGTGTGACACGGAGTGAGGTCAGAAGTTGCTTCACGCTGACGTACGATACATCGTGTAAATTGAGTGTGCAAGGCCCGAACTGACTCCCATACGGAACGGAGCGAGACTCCCTCCTCCAGTGAGGCTCTGACTCGGGATTCCAGCTGCCTCTGCACTCAGGGAAGAAAGATCTTGCATTTTTATCGCAACTTTCATGACCTCAGGACCTCCCAAACCGCTTACAGCAGCAACACTAACCTGCATTGATATAGCGCCTTTAACGTAGTAAAACGTCCCCTCGGCCCTTCCCAGGAGCGTAAATCAGACAAAATTTGACTCCGAGCCCCATAAGGAGATATTAGGACAGGTGACCAAAAGCTTGGTCAAAGAGGGAGGTTTTAAGGAGCGTCTTAAAGGAGGAGAGAGAGAGGCGGAGAGGTTCAGGGAGGGAATTCCAGAGCTTAGGGCCGAGGCGGCTGAAGGCACGGCCGCCAATGGCGGAGCGATGGGAATCGGGGGGATGGACAAGAGGCCGGAATTGGAGGAGCGCAGAGATCTGGGAGGGTCGGAGGGGCTGGAGGAGGTTACGGAGATCGGGAGGGAGGGCGAGGGCCATGGAGGGGATTTGAAAACGAGGATGAGAATTTTGAAATGGAGGCATTGCCGGACGGGGAGCCAATGTGGGTCAGCGAGCACAGGGCGGGGTGATGGGTGAACAGGACTTGGTGCGAGTTAGGATACGGGGGGTGGGCAGCAGAGTTTTGGATGAGCTGAGGTTTACAGAGGGTGGGAGATGGGAGGCCGACCAGGAGAGCATTGGGATAGTCGAGTCCGGAGGCAACAAAGGCACTGACGAGGGTTTCAGCAGCAGATGGGCTGAGGCAGAGGCCAATAAAGTACATTTTGAAGTGCGGTCACTGTTGTAATGTGGGAAACGCGGCAGCCAATTTGCGCACAGCAAGATCCCACAAACAGCGATGCGACAAACACCAGATCATCTGGTTTTTTTTTAAGTCATGTCAGTTGAGGGGTAAATATCGGCCCCAGGACACCAGGGGAATGTCCCCCTCTCTGCTCTTCTTCCAACAGAGGCCTCGGGATCTTTAACGTCCCACCTGAGAGGGCCGACAAGTGGCTTGACGTCTCATCCCGAAAGACGGCCCCTCCGACTGTGCGGCGCTCCCTCAGTACCGGCACCTGGCGGGGGTGGGGGGCGGGCGGGGGGAGTGTCGGGGCCTGGATTACGGGGCTCGAGTCTCTGGAGTGGGGGCTCGAGCCCCCGACCGTCCGACGCAGAGACTGAGAAACCCCCACAACTGAGCCACGGATGGGAACGCTGGAAAACCAACGCCACTGTTGGCGGGAGATCGCTCCGTGATCGAACGGTGATGAGAAACTACCAATTAAAGGCCGGCTCTCGATCCCACAAGGGCTCCTCCGACCTCACGTGGGGCTGCTTGGGGAGGCGAAGGGGAGGAGGGTGGGAGCTTGTGAGAGGGGAATAGTCATTGTTTTCTGGAGTGGTTGGTCCGGCCAAGCTCCCAGCGCAATGGCGGCCAGTTCCCGACGAGTCCCCAGGACCGTTTGTGACTGATGGACGATTGACCTCAGGCCTCACCACACGCCAGGCTTGGCGTGAAGCAAAGGCGCTTTGGTCAGGACCTCGCCTCCCACTGACTCATCGCAAATGACTCATTTTCTCAGGCTGCGCCTCCTTCTCTGGTTTCTCCGAGACTCCGAAACAGCCTTGAGATGCACGGAGACATCAAGGCCCACACCCCTCACTGTAACACTCTGATATACCCCACACCCCTCACTGTAACACTCTGATATACCCCACAACCCTCACTGTAACACTCTGATATATCCCACACCCCTCACTGTAACACTCTGATATATCCCACACCCCTCACTGTAACACTCTGATATATCCCACACCCCTCACTGTAACACTCTGATATATCCCACACCCCTCACTGTAACACTCTGATATATCCCACACCCCTCACTGTAACACTCTGATATATCCCACACCCCTCACTGTAACACTCTGATATATCCCACACCCCTCATTGTAACACTCTGATATATCCCACACCCCTCACTGTAACACACTGATATATCCCACACCCCTCACTGTAACACTCTGATATATCCCACACCCCTCACTGTAACACACTGATATATCCCACACCCCTCACTGTAACACTCTGATATATCCCACACCCCTCACTGTAACACTCTGATATATCCCACACCCCTCACTGTAACACTCTGATATACCCCACACCCCTCACTGTAACACTCTGATATATCCCACACCCCTCACTGTAACACTCTGATATATCCCACACCCCTCACTGTAACACTCTGATATATCCCACACCCCTCACTGTAACACTCTGATATACCCCACATCCCTCACTGTAACACTCTGATATATCCCACACCCCTCACTGTAACACTCTGATATATCCCACACCCCTCACTGTAACACTCTGATATATCCCACACCCCTCACTGTAACACTCTGATATATCCCACACCCCTCACTGTAACACTCTGATATACCCCACACCCCTCACTGTCACACTCTGATATATCCCACACCCCTCACTGTAACACTCTGATATATCCCACACCCCTCACTGTAACACTCTGATATATCCCACACCCCTCACTGTAACACTCTGATATATCCCACACCCCACACTGTAACACTCTGATATACCCCACACCTCACTGTAACACTCTGATATATCCCACACCCCTCACTGTAACACTCTGATATATCCCACACCCCTCACTGTAACACTCTGATATATCCCACACCCCTCACTGTAACACTCTGATATATCCCACACCCCTCACTGTAACACTCTGATATATCCCACACCCCTCACTGTAACACTCTGATATATCCCACACCCCTCACTGTAACACTCTGATATACCCCACACCCCTCACTGTAACACTCCGATATACCCCACACCCCTCACTGTAACACTCTGATATATCCCACACCCCTCACTGTAACACTCTGATATATCCCACACCCCTCACTGTAACACTCTGATATATCCCACACCCCTCACTGTAACACTCTGATATATCCCACACCCCTCACTGTAACACTCTGATATATCCCACACCCCTCACTGCAACACTCTGATATACCCCACAACCCTCACTGTAACACTCTGATATATCCCACACCCCTCACTGTAACAAACTGATATATCCCACACCCCTCACTGTAACACTCTGATATATCCCACACCCCTCACTGTAACACTCTGATATACCCCACACCCCTCACTGTAACACTCTGATATACCCCACACCCCTCACTGCAACACTCTGATATACCCCACACCCCTCACTGCAACACTCTGATATATCCCACACCCCTCACTGTAACACTCTGATATATCCCACACCCCTCACTGTAACACTCTGATATACCCCACACCCCTCACTGCAACACTCTGATATATCCCACACCCCTCACTGTAACACTCTGATATACCCCACACCCCTCACTGTAACACACTGATATATCCCACACCCCTCACTGTAACACTCTGATATATCCCACACCCCTCACTGTAACACTCTGATATATCCCACACCCCTCACTGTAACAATCTGATATACCCTACACGCCTCACTGTAACACTCTGATATATCCCACACCCCTCACAGTAACACTCTGATATATCCCACACCCCTCACTGTAACACTCTGATATACCCCACACGCCTCACTGTTACACTCTGATATATCCCACATCCCTCACTGTAACACTCTGATATACCCCACACCCCTCACTGTAACACGCTGATATATCCCACACCCCTCACTGTAACACTCTGATATACCCCACACCCCTCACTGTAACACTCTGATATACCCCACACCCCTCACTGTAACACTCTGATATATCCCACACCCCTCACTGTAACAATCTGATATACCCCACACGCCTCACTGTAACACTCTGATATATCCCACACCCCTCACAGTAACACTCTGATATATCCCACACCCCTCACTGTAACACTCTGATATACCCCACACCCCTCACTGTAACACTCTGATATACCCCACACCCCTCACTGTAACACTCTGATATATCCCACACCCCTCACTGTAACAATCTGATATACCCTACACGCCTCACTGTAACACTCTGATATATCCCACACCCCTCACAGTTACACTCTGATATATCCCACACCCCTCACTGTAACACTCTGATATACCCCACACGCCTCACTGTTACACTCTGATATATCCCACACCCCTCACTGTAACAATCTGATATACCCCACACCCCTCACTGTAACACTCTGATATATCCCACACCCCTCACTGTAACACTCTGATATACCCCACACCCCTCACTGTAACACTCTGATATATCCCACACCCCTCACTGTAACAATCTGATATACCCCACACCCCTCACTGTAACACTCTGATATATCCCACACCCCTCACTGTAACACTCTGATATACCCCACACCCCTCACTGTAACACTCTGATATATCCCACACCCCTCACTGTAACACTCTGATATATCCCACACGCCTCACTGTAACACACTGATATATCCCACACCCCTCACTGTAACACTCTGATATATCCCACACCCCTCACTGTAACACTCTGATATATCCCACACCCCTCACTGTAACACTCTGATATATCCCACACCCCTCACTGTAACACTCTGATATATCCCACACCCCTCACTGTAACACTCTGATATATCCCACACCCCTCACTGTAACACACTGATATACCACACACCCCTCACTGTAACACTCTGATATATCCCGCACCCCTCACTGTAACACTCTGATATACCCCACACCCCTCACTGTAACACTCTGATATATCCCACACCCCTCACTGTAACAATCTGATATACCCCACACCCCTCACTGTAACACTCTGATATATCCCACACCCCTCACTGTAACACTCTGATATATCCCACACCCCTCACTGTAACTCTCTGATATCCCACACCCCTCACTGTAACACTCTGATATACCCCACACCCCTCACTGTAACACTCTGATATACCCCACACCCCTCACTGTAACACTCTGATATATCCCACACCCCTCACTGTAACACTCTGATATACCCCACACCCCTCACTGTAACACTCTGATATATCTAACACCCCTCACTTTTACACTCTGATATGTCCCACATCCCTCACTTTTACACTCTGATATATCCCACACCCCTCACTGTAACACTCTGATATACCCAACACCCCTCACTGTAACACTCTGATATATCCCACACCCCTCACTGTAACACTCTGATATATCCCACACCCCTCACTGTAACACTCTGAGAAATCCCACACCCCTCACTGTAACACTCTGATATATCCCACACCCATCACTGTAACACTCTGATATATCCCACACCCCTCACTGTAACACTCTGATATACCCCACACCCCTCACTGTAACACTCTGATATATCCCACACCCCTCACTGTAACACTCTGATATATCCCACACCCCTCACTGTAACACTCTGATATATCCCACACCCCTCACTGTAACACTCTGATATATCCCACACCCCTCACTGTAACACTCTGATATATCCCACACCCCTCACTGTAACACTCTGATATACCCCACACCCCTCACTGTAACACTCTGATATACACCACACCCCTCACTGTAACACTCTGATATATCCCACACCCCTCACTGTAACACTCTGATATATCCCACACCCCTCACTGTAACACTCTGATATATCCCACACCCCTCACTGTAACACTCTGATATATCCCACACCCCTCACTGTAACACTCTGATATATCCCACACCCCTCACTGTAACACTCTGATATATCCCACACCCCTCACTGTAACACTCTGATATACCCCACACCCCTCACTGTAACACTCTGATATACACCACACCCCTCACTGTAACACTCTGATATACCCCACACCCCTCACTGTAACACTCTGATATATCCCACACCCCTCACTGTAACACTCTGATATATCCCACACCCCTCACTGTAAAACTCTGATATACCCCACACCCCTCACTGTAACACTCTGATATATCCCACACCCCTCACTGTAACACTCTGATATACCCAACACCCCTCACTGTAACACTCTGATATATCCCACACCCCTCACTGTAACACTCTGATATACCCAACACCCCTCACTGTAACACTCTGATATATCCCACACCCCTCACTGTAACACTCTGATATATCCCACACCCCTCACTGCAACACTCTGATATATGCCACACCCCTCACTGTAACACTCTGATATATCCCACACCCCTCACTGTAACACTCTGATATATCCCACACCCCTCACTGTAACACTCTGATATATCCCACACCCCTCACTGTAACACTCTGATATACCCCACACCCCTCACTGTAACACACTGATATACCCCACACCCCTCACTGTAACACTCTGATATATCCCACACCCCTCACTGTAACACTCTGATATCCCCCACACCCCTCACTGTAACACTCTGATATATCCCACACCCCTCACTGTAACACTCTGATATATCCCACACCCCTCACTGTAACACTCTGATATATCCCACACCCCTCACTGTAACACTCTGATATATCCCACACCCCTCACTGTAACACTCTGATATATCCCACACCCCTCACTGTAACACTCTGATATATCCCACACCCCTCACTGTAACACTCTGATATACCCCACACCCCTCACTGTAACACTCTGATATATCCCACACCCCTCACTGTAACACTCTGATATATCCCACACCCCTCACTGTAACACTCTGATATACCCCACACCCCTCACTGTAACACTCTGATATATCCCACACCCCTCACTGTAACACTCTGATATATCCCACACCCCTCACTGTAACACTCTGATATATCCCACACCCCCTCACTGTAACACTCTGATATATCCCACACCCCTCACTGTAACACTCTGATATATCCCACACCCCTCACTGTAACACTCTGATATATCCCACACCCCTCACTGTAACACTTTGATGTACCCCACACCCCTCACTGTAACACTCTGATATACCCCACACCCCTCACTGTAACACTCTGATATATCCCACACCCCTCACTGTAACACTCTGATATATCCCACACCCCTCACTGTAACACTCTGATATATCCCACACCCCTCACTGTAACACTCTGATATACCCCACACCCCTCACTGTAACACTCTGATATACCCCACACCCCTCACTGTAACACTCTGATATACCCCACACCCCTCACTGTAACACTCTGATATATCCCACACCCCTCACTGTAACAATCTGATATACCCTACACGCCTCACTGTAACACTCTGATATATCCCACACCCCTCACAGTTACACTCTGATATATCCCACACCCCTCACTGTAACACTCTGATATACCCCACACCCCTCACTGTAACACTCTGATATATCCCACACCCCTCACTGTAACACTCTGATATACCCCACACGCCTCACTGTTACACTCTGATATATCCCACACCCCTCACTGTAACAATCTGATATACCCCACACCCCTCACTGTAACACTCTGATATATCCCACACCCCTCACTGTAACACTCTGATATATCCCACACCCCTCACTGTAACACTCTGATATATCCCACACCCCTCACTGTAACACTCTGATATATCCCACACCCCTCACTGTAACACTCTGATATATCCCACACCCCTCACTGTAACACTCTGATATATCCCACACCCCTCACTGTAACACACTGATATACCACACACCCCTCACTGTAACACTCTGATATATCCCGCACCCCTCACTGTAACACTCTGATATACCCCACACCCCTCACTGTAACACTCTGATATATCCCACACCCCTCACTGTAACAATCTGATATACCCCACACCCCTCACTGTAACACTCTGATATATCCCACACCCCTCACTGTAACACTCTGATATATCCCACACCCCTCACTGTAACTCTCTGATATCCCACACCCCTCACTGTAACACTCTGATATACCCCACACCCCTCACTGTAACACTCTGATATACCCCACACCCCTCACTGTAACACTCTGATATATCCCACACCCCTCACTGTAACACTCTGATATACCCCACACCCCTCACTGTAACACTCTGATATATCTCACACCCCTCACTTTTACACTCTGATATGTCCCACATCCCTCACTTTTACACTCTGATATATCCCACACCCCTCACTGTAACACTCTGATATACCCAACACCCCTCACTGTAACACTCTGATATATCCCACACCCCTCACTGTAACACTCTGATATATCCCACACCCCTCACTGTAACACTCTGATATATCCCACACCCCTCACTGTAACACTCTGAGAAATCCCACACCCCTCACTGTAACACTCTGATATATCCCACACCCATCACTGTAACACTCTGATATATCCCACACCCCTCACTGTAACACTCTGATATACCCCACACCCCTCACTGTAACACTCTGATATATCCCACACCCCTCACTGTAACACTCTGATATATCCCACACCCCTCACTGTAACACTCTGATATATCCCACACCCCTCACTGTAACACTCTGATATATCCCACACCCCACTGTAACACTCTGATATATCCCACACCCCTCACTGTAACACTCTGATATACCCCACACCCCTCACTGTAACACTCTGATATATCCCACACCCCTCACTGTAACACTCTGATATATCCCACACCCCTCACTGTAAAACTCTGATATACCCCACACCCCTCACTGTAACACTCTGATATATCCCACACCCCTCACTGTAACACTCTGATATACCCAACACCCCTCACTGTAACACTCTGATATATCCCACACCCCTCACTGTAACACTCTGATATATCCCACACCCCTCACTGCAACACTCTGATATATGCCACACCCCTCACTGTAACACTCTGATATATCCCACACCCCTCACTGTAACACTCTGATATATCCCACACCCCTCACTGTAACACTCTGATATATCCCACACCCCTCACTGTAACACTCTGATATACCCCACACCCCTCACTGTAACACTCTGATATATCCCACACCCCTCACTGTAACACTCTGATATACCCCACACCCCTCACTGTAACACTCTGATATATCCCACACCCCTCACTGTAACACTCTGATATATCCCACACCCCTCACTGTAAAACTCTGATATATCCCACACCCCTCACTGTAACACTCTGATATATCCCACACCCCTCACTGTAACACTCTGATATATCCCACACCCCTCACTGTAACACTCTGATATATCCCACACCCCTCACTGTAACACTCTGATATATCCCACACCCCTCACTGAAACACTCTGATATACCCCACACCCCTCACTGTAACACTCTGATATATCCCACACCCCTCACTGTAACACTCTGATATACCCCACACCCCTCACTGCAACACGCTGATATATCCCACACCCCTCACTGTAACACTCTGATATATCCCACACCCCTCACTGTAACACTCTGATATATCCCACACCCCTCACTGTAACACTCTGATATACCCCACACCCCTCACTGTAACACACTGATATACCCCACACCCCTCACTGTAACACTCTGATATATCCCACACCCCTCACTGTAACACTCTGATATCCCCCACACCCCTCACTGTAACACTCTGATATATCCCACACCCCTCACTGTAACACTCTGATATATCCCACACCCCTCACTGTAACACTCTGATATATCCCACACCCCTCACTGTAACACTCTGATATATCCCACACCCCTCACTGTAACACTCTGATATATCCCACACCCCTCACTGTAACACTCTGATATATCCCACACCCCTCACTGTAACACTCTGATATACCCCACACCCCTCACTGTAACACTCTGATATATCCCACACCCCTCACTGTAACACTCTGATATATCCCACACCCCTCACTGTAACACTCTGATATACCCCACACCCCTCACTGTAACACTCTGATATATCCCACACCCCTCACTGTAACACTCTGATATATCCCACACCCCTCACTGTAACACTCTGATATATCCCACACCCCCTCACTGTAACACTCTGATATATCCCACACCCCTCACTGTAACACTCTGATATATCCCACACCCCTCACTGTAACACTCTGATATATCCCACACCCCTCACTGTAACACTTTGATGTACCCCACACACCTCACTGTAACACTCTGATATATCCCACACCCCTCACTGTAACACTTTGATGTACCCCACACACCTCACTGTAACACTCTGATATATCCCACACCCCTCACTGTAACACTCTGATATACCCCACACCCCTCACTGTAACACTCTGATATACCCCACACCTCTCACTGTAACACTCTGATATACCCCACACCCCTCACTGTAACACTCTGATATACCCCACACCCCTCACTGTAACACTCTGATATACCCCACACCCCTCACTGTAACACTCTGATATATCCCACACCCCTCACTGTAACACTCTGATATACCCAACACCCGTAACCCGAGTTGTACCTGCCCTGGTAGTGTTTGACGGGACGGTGTAGAGGGAGCTTTACTCTGTATCTAACCCTGTACCTGCCCTGGGAGTGTTTGATGGGACAGTGTAGAGGGAGCTTTACTCTGTATCTAACCCTATACCAGCTCTGGGAGTGTTTGATGGGACAGTGTAGAGGGAGCTTTACTCTGTATCTAACCCTATACCTGCCCTGGGATTGTTTGATGGGACAGTGTCGAGGGAGCTTTACTCTGTATCTAACCCTGTACCTGCCCTGGGAGTGTTTGATGGGACAGTGTAGAGGGAGCTTTACTCTGTATCTAACCCTATACCTGCCCTGGGATTGTTTGATGGGACAGTGTAGAGGGAGCTTTACTCTGTATCTAACCCTGTATCTGCCCTGGGAGTGTTTGATGGGACAGTGTTGAGGGAGCTTTACTCTGTATCTAACCCTGTACCTGCCCTGGGAGTGTTTGATTGGACAGTGTAGACGGAGCTTTACTCTGTATCTAACCCTGTACCTGCCCTGTGAGTGTTTGATGGGACATTGTAGAGGGAGCTTTACTCTGTATCTAACCCTGTACCTGCCCTGGGAGTGTTTGATGGGACAGTGTCGAGGGAGCTTTTCTCTGTATCTCACCCTGGGAGTGTTCGATGGGACAGTGTAGAGGGAGCTTTACTCTGTATCTTACCCTGTACCTGCCCTGGGAGTGTTTGATGGGACAGTGTAGAGGGAGCTTTACTCTGTATCTAACCCTGTACCTGCCCTGGGAGTGTTTGATGGGACAGTGTCGAGGGAGCTTTACTCTGTATCTCACCCTGGGAGTGTTTGACGCGACAGTGTTGAGGGAGCTTTACTCTGTATCTAACCCTGTACCTGCCCTGGGAGTGTTTGATGGGACAGTGTAGAGGGAGCTTTACTCTGTATCTAACCCTGGACCTGCCCTGGGAGTGTTTGATGGGACAGTGTAGAGGGAGCTTTACTCTGTATCTAACCCTGTACCTGCCCTGGGAGTGTTTGATGGGACAGTGTCGAGGGAGCTTTACTCTGTATCTCACCCTGGGAGTGTTTGACGGGTCAGTGTAGCTGCAGAGACTAAGTTCGAAGCTAAATCACAGCGTGCCTCAGTCTTATATTGCTGCGAATAAAAAGATTTGCAGGTGAACTGACAGCCAAGGGTTGCATTCAAGAAAACCCAGATGCTCCCTCAATGGGGACGAGACTGTCGTTTCGAACCTTGCAGGCAGACTGCCCGGTTCACACAACAACAGGAGGCTGCCTCTCCTCAATCGCAGGATTCAGTCTGCAGGTGTCTCGCAGCTGGTGGTCCCTGCTTGCCCAGGGGCTGGAACGAAAAGGCATGCCTCTTGCAACGAGCTCGAGGTGCTGTTGTCCCCATTTGCTTCCCCGAGCCGTGCGAGGAGAGAGAGCAGGGAAGACAGAAATTAAATAAAGAAATAAATTGCAGGCAGCTGAGTGATGCATCGGCTGACTGACTGCGAGCAAATGCTAAGGGGGTGTCGCGAGGGGGTATTTTCTGCTTATCTGCCAGCTCCCCTCACTCTCCCTCTCTCTGCTGATGCAGGCGGGATCTACAGGAGTGCCTTTGCAATTTAGCGGGCAGCCTCTGAGATGCAAGAGACGGGGATTTAATCATTATCTTTTGCTGGGGCATGTTGGATTCGAGTGCCTGGCAATTTAAGGAATTTTAGGAGTGGGGTTGTTGGTGTTCACTGCTGCATCTGGACAGGCAATACGGTGTGGTGAGTCCAGAGTGTCTCCTAGATGAGATCTCTTTTGCTCTATTAATGCGTTTTGTTGAAAATTCATCGCAGATGAATGCCCGTCGCTGCTTGAGACGTGTCTGTGATAACAGGAGTTAGCAAATATCCTCGAGGCTGATTAAAATAAAGGTTAACGGGGTGGGTGTCTGTGTGAGTGGGACTGCATTCTGCTGTCGTATGCTGTCCTCACCAAAGCAAAACTGCATTTTTAAAACAAATGATCTCTCGAATAAAGCTGCACGATAAATACATCCGGAGATCTCGCCGAGTTAGATGGCTTTGCAGGTGAAAAGCATCCCATTTATTGGTTTGGATTGCTCTCCCCGACTCTCCGTTTTCCATTTATTTACGGGTGAATTCTCGATGAAGCTTTTTATTCCGACTGCAGGAGAGAGAGAGAGAGGTGGAGAAGGCGGAGAGAGGGAGAGAGAGAGAGAGCGAGGGGCAATGAGGGGGCTGGGCGGCTGAGCTCGAGGTGACCGGCCCCCTTGCTGGCTGCTGGTTGGCTGCAGGCTGGGAGTGATTGGCAGGCGGCCTTGGGTGCTGAGTGGCCGGCTCGGCTGTCAATCAAACGAGCAGGTCAGTCGGTCTCCACTTGCAAAGGGAAATCGGCGGGTTTGAGTTTGGCCATTGAATGCATCCCTTGAGGAGCAATGGGTCGATTTGCTAATGCAAAGCGGAGAGGGAAAAAGAAATCAATGCAAATTTTGAACGCGGATTAAATATTGAAAGAGGCTTCATCTGGGCACTGGCTTTCAGCGAAGCCTCGGAGAGAGAGGGAGGAGGGCGGGCGGTCGTTGCAGGGGGAGATTTGCTGGGATGGCACCCACCAAGGACCAGGGGTTTCGGGGACGTGGGCAGACCGGAGAGGCTGGAAGGGCAGCATGGTCAGAGCCCGGATTCAGGCCGTACGGCCCGTCGAAACCCTCAGAGCGGAGAACGGTCAGGGTGAGGGTGAGACAGAGGTTTGCAAGAACGGTCCCAGGGATGAGGGACTCCAGCCATGTGGAGAATCTGGGATTGTTCTCCTCGGAGCAGAGAAGGTTAAGGGGAGATTTGATCGAGGGGTTCAAAATCAGGAAGGGTTTTGATGGAGTAAATAAGGAGAAACTGTTTCCAGTGGGCAGGAGGGTCGGTGACCAGAGGACACGGATTTAAGATAATCGGGAAAAGAACCAGAGGGGGAGATGAGGAATGTTTTTTGACGCAGCGAGTTGTTCTGATCTGGAATTCGCTGCCTGAACGGGCGGTGGAAGCAGATTCAATAATAACTTTCAAAAGGGGAATCGGAGAAATACTTGAAGGGGAAAAATTTGCAGGAAAAAAGCAGTGGGGGGAGTGTGGGACAAATTGGATAGCTCTTTCAAAGAGCCGGCACAGGCCCGATGGGCTGAATGGCCTCGTTCTGTGCTGTAAGATTCTACACACTGTCACACCAAACACTCCCAGGGCAAGTACAGGGTTAGATACAGAGTAAAGCTCCCTCTACACTGTCCCATCAAACACTCCCAGGGTTAGATACAGAGTAAAGCTCCCTCTACACTGTCCCATCACACACTCCCAGGGCAGGTACAGGGTTAGATACAGAGTAAAGCTCCCTCTACACTGTCCCATCAAACACTCCCAGGGCAGGTACAGGGTTAGATACAGAGTAAAGCTCCCTCTACACTGTCCCATCAAACACTCCCAGGGCAGGTACAGCACGGATTAGATACAGAGTAAAGCTCCCTCTACACTGTCCCATCAAACACTCCCAGGGCGGGTACAGGGTTAGATACAGAGTAAAACTCCCTCGACACTGTCCCGGCAAACACTCCCAGGGCAGGTACAAGGTTAGATACAGATTAAAGCTCCCTCTACACTGTCGCATCAAACACTCCCAGGGCAGGTACAGGGTTAGATACAGTGTAAAGCTCCCTCTATACCGTCCCGTCAAACACTCCCAGGGCAGGTACAGGGTTAGATACAGAGCAAAGCTCCCTCTACACTGTTCCGTCAAACACTCCCAGGGCAGGTACAGGGTTAGATACAGAGTAAAGCTCCCTCTACACTGTCCCATCAAACACTCCCAGGGCAGGTACAGGGTTAGATACAGAGTAAAGCTCCCTCTACACTGTCCCATCAAACACTCCCAGGGCAGGTACAGTGTTAGATACAGAGTAAAGCTCCCTCTATACGGTCCCATCAAACACTCCCAGGGCAGGTACAGGGTTAGATACAGAGCAAAGCTCCCTCTACACTGTCCCATCAAACACTCCCAGGGCAGGTACAGGGTTAGATACAGAGTAAAGCTCGCTCGACACTGTCCCATCAAATACTCCCAGGGCAGGTACAGGGTTAGATACAGAGTAAAGCTCCCTCTACACCGTCCCATCAAACACTCCCAGGGCAGGTACAGGGTTAGATACAGAGTAAAGCTCCCTCTACACTGTCCCATCAAACAATCCCAGGGCAGGTACAGGGTTAGATACAGAGTAAAGCTCCCTCTACACTGTCCCATCAAATACTCCCAGGGCAGGTACAGGGTTAGATACAGAGTAAAGCTCCCTCTACACTATCCCGTCAAACACTCCCAGGGCAGGTACAGGGTTAGATACAGAGTAAAGCTCCCTCCACACTGTCCCATCAAACACTCCCAGGGCAGGTACAGGGTTAGATACAGAGTAAAGCTCCCTCCACACTGTCCCATCAAACACTCCCAGGGCAGGTACAGGGTTAGATACAGAGTAAAGCTCCCTCTACACTGTCCCATCAAACACTCCCAGGGCAGGTACAGGGTGAGATACAGAGTAAAGCTCCCTCTACACTGTCCCATCAAACACTCCCAGGGCAGGTACAGCACGGATTAGATACAGAGTAAAGCTCCCTCTACACTGTCCCATCAAACACTCCCAGGGCGGGTACAGGGTTAGATACAGAGTAAAACTCCCTCTACACTGTCCCGGCAAACACTCCCAGGGCAGGTACAAGGTTAGATACAGATTAAAGCTCCCTCTACACTGTCCCATCAAACACTCCCAGGGCAGGTACAGGGTTAGATACAGTGTAAAGCTCCCTCTATACCGTCCCGTCAAACACTCCCAGGGCAGGTACAGGGTTAGATACAGAGCAAAGCTCCCTCTACACTGTCCCGTCAAACACTCCCAGGGCAGGTACAGGGTTAGATACAGAGTAAAGCTCCCTCTACACTGTCCCATGAAACACTCCCAGGGCAGGTACAGGGTTAGATACAGAGTAAAGCTCACTCTGCAGTGTCCCATCAAACACTCCCAGGTCAGGTACAGGGTTAGATACAGAGTAAAGCTCCCTCTATACGGTCCCATCAAACACTCCCAGGGCAGGTACAGGGTGAGATACAGAGCAAAGCTCAATCTACACTGTCCCATCAAACACTCCCAGGGCAGGTACAGGGTTAGATACAGAGTAAAGCTCCCTCTACACTGTCCCATCAAATACTCCCAGGGCAGGTACAGGGTTAGATACAGAGTAAAGCTCCCTCTACACCGTCCCATCAAACACTCCCACGGCAGGTACAGGGTTAGATACAGAGTAAAGCTCCCTCTACACTGTCCCATCAAACACTCCCAGGGCAGGTACAGGGTTAGATACAGAGTAACGCTCCCTCTACACTGTCCCATCAAATACTCCCAGGGCAGGTACAGGGTCAGATACAGAGTAAAGCTCCCTCTACACTGTCCCGTCAAACACTCCCAGGGCAGGTACAGGGTTGATACAAAGTAAAGCTCCCTCTACACTGTCCCATCAAACACTACCAGGGCAGGTACAGGGTTAGATACAGAGTAAAGCTCCCTCTACACTGTCCCATCAAACACTCCCAGGACAGGTACAGGGTTAGATACAGAGTAAAGCTCCCTCTACACTGTCCCGTCAAACACTCCCAGGGCAGGTACAGGGTTAGATACAGAGTAAAGCTCCCTCTACACTGTCCCGTCAAACACTCCCAGGGCAGGTACAGGGTTGATACAAAGTAAAGCTCCCTCTACAATGTCCCATCAAACACTCCCAGGGCAGGTACAGGGTGAGATACAGAGGAAAGCTCCCTCTGCACTGTCCCATCAAACACTCCCAGGGCAGGTACAAGGTTAGATACAGAGTAAAGCTCCCTCTACACTGTCCCATCAAACACTCCCAGGGCAGGTACAGCACGGGTTTGATACAGAGTAAAGCTCCCTCTACACTGTCCCATCAAACACTCCCAGGGCAGGTACAGGGTTAGATACAGAGTAAAGCTCCCTCTACATCGTCCCATCAAACACTCCCAGGGCAGGTACAGGGTTAGATACAGAGTAAAGCTCCCTCGACACTGTCCCATCAAACACTCCCAGGGCAGGTACAGGGTTTGATACAGAGTAAAGCTCCCTCTAAACTCTCCCATCAAACACTCACAGGGCAGGTACAGCATGGGTTTGATACAGAGTAAAGCTCCCTCTACATCGTCCCATCAACACTCCCAGGGCAGGTACAGGGTTAGATACAGAGTAAAGCTCCCTCTACACTGTTCCGTCAAACACTCCCAGGGCAGGTACAGGGTTAGATACAGAGTAAAGCTCCCTCTACACTGTCCCATCAAACACTCCCAGGGCAGGTACAGGGTTAGATACAGAGTAAAGCTCCCTCTACACTGTCCCATCAAACACTCCCAGGGCAGGTACAGGGTTAGATACAGAGTAAAGCTCCCTCTATACGGTCCCATCAAACACTCCCAGGGCAGGTCCAGGGTTAGATACAGAGCAAAGCTCCCTCTACACTGTCCCATCAAACACTCCCAGGGCAGGTACAGGGTTAGATACAGAGTAAAGCTCGCTCGACACTGTCCCATCAAATACTCCCAGGGCAGGTACAGGGTTAGATACAGAGTAAAGCTCCCTCTACACCGTCCCATCAAACACTCCCAGGGCAGGTACAGGGTTAGATACAGAGTAAAGCTCCCTCTACACTGTCCCATCAAACACTCCCAGGGCAGGTACAGGGTTAGATACAGAGTAAAGCTCCCTCTACACTGTCCCATCAAATACTCCCAGGGCAGGTACAGGGTTAGATACAGAGTAAAGCTCCCTCTACACTATCCCGTCAAACACTCCCAGGGCAGGTACAGGGTTAGATACAGAGTAAAGCTCCCTCCACACTGTCCCATCAAACACTCCCAGGGCAGGTACAGGGTTAGATACAGAGTAAAGCTCCCTCCACACTGTCCCATCAAACACTCCCAGGGCAGGTACAGGGTTAGATACAGAGTAAAGCTCCCTCTACACTGTCCCATCAAACACTCCCAGGGCAGGTACAGGGTGAGATACAGAGTAAAGCTCCCTCTACACTGTCCCATCAAACACTCCCAGGGCAGGTACAGCACGGATTAGATACAGAGTAAAGCTCCCTCTACACTGTCCCATCAAACACTCCCAGGGCGGGTACAGGGTTAGATACAGAGTAAAACTCCCTCTACACTGTCCCGGCAAACACTCCCAGGGCAGGTACAAGGTTAGATACAGATTAAAGCTCCCTCTACACTGTCCCATCAAACACTCCCAGGGCAGGTACAGGGTTAGATACAGTGTAAAGCTCCCTCTATACCGTCCCGTCAAACACTCCCAGGGCAGGTACAGGGTTAGATACAGAGCAAAGCTCCCTCTACACTGTCCCGTCAAACACTCCCAGGGCAGGTACAGGGTTAGATACAGAGTAAAGCTCCCTCTACACTGTCCCATGAAACACTCCCAGGGCAGGTACAGGGTTAGATACAGAGTAAAGCTCCCTCTGCAGTGTCCCATCAAACACTCCCAGGTCAGGTACAGGGTTAGATACAGAGTAAAGCTCCCTCTATACGGTCCCATCAAACACTCCCAGGGCAGGTACAGGGTGAGATACAGAGCAAAGCTCAATCTACACTGTCCCATCAAACACTCCCAGGGCAGGTACAGGGTTAGATACAGAGTAAAGCTCCCTCTACACTGTCCCATCAAATACTCCCAGGGCAGGTACAGGGTTAGATACAGAGTAAAGCTCCCTCTACACCGTCCCATCAAACACTCCCACGGCAGGTACAGGGTTAGATACAGAGTAAAGCTCCCTCTACACTGTCCCATCAAACACTCCCAGGGCAGGTACAGGGTTAGATACAGAGTAACGCTCCCTCTGCACTGTCCCATCAAATACTCCCAGGGCAGGTACAGGGTCAGATACAGAGTAAAGCTCCCTCTACACTGTCCCGTCAAACACTCCCAGGGCAGGTACAGGGTTGATACAAAGTAAAGCTCCCTCTACACTGTCCCATCAAACACTACCAGGGCAGGTACAGGGTTAGATACAGAGTAAAGCTCCCTCTACACTGTCCCATCAAACACTCCCAGGACAGGTACAGGGTTAGATACAGAGTAAAGCTCCCTCTACACTGTCCCGTCAAACACTCCCAGGGCAGGTACAGGGTTAGATACAGAGTAAAGCTCCCTCTACACTGTCCCGTCAAACACTCCCAGGGCAGGTACAGGGTTGATACAAAGTAAAGCTCCCTCTACAATGTCCCATCAAACACTCCCAGGGCAGGTACAGGGTGAGATACAGAGGAAAGCTCCCTCTGCACTGTCCCATCAAACACTCCCAGGGCAGGTACAGGGTTAGATACAGAGTAAAGCTCCCTCTACACTGTCCCATCAAACACTCCCAGGGCAGGTACAGCACGGGTTTGATACAGAGTAAAGCTCCCTCTACACTGTCCCATCAAACACTCCCAGGGCAGGTACAGGGTTAGATACAGAGTAAAGCTCCCTCTACATCGTCCCATCAAACACTCCCAGGGCAGGTACAGGGTTAGATACAGAGTAAAGCTCCCTCGACACTGTCCCATCAAACACTCCCAGGGCAGGTACAGGGTTTGATACAGAGTAAAGCTCCCTCTAAACTCTCCCATCAAACACTCACAGGGCAGGTACAGCATGGGTTTGATACAGAGTAAAGCTCCCTCTACATCGTCCCATCAACACTCCCAGGGCAGGTACAGGGTTAGATACAGAGTAAAGCTCCCTCTACACTGTCCCATCAAACACTCCCAGAGCAGGTTCAGGGTTGATACAGAGTAAAGCTCCCTCTACACTGTCCCATCAAACACTCCCAGGGCAGGTACAGGGTTAGATACAGAGTAAAGCTCCCTCTACACTGTCCCACCAAACACTCCCAGGGGCAGGTACAGGGTTAGATGCAGAGTAAAGCTCCCTCTGCACTGTCCCATCAAACACTCCCAGGGCAGGTACAGGGTTAGATACAGAGTAAAGCTCCCTCTACACTGTCCCACCAAACACTCCCAGGGCAGGTGCAGCACGGGTTAGAAACAGAGTAAATCTCTCTCTACATCGTCCCATCAAACACTCCCAGGGCAGGTACAGCACGGGTTAGATACAGAGTAAAGCTCCCTCCACACTGTCCCATCAAACACTCCCAGGGCAGGTACAGGGTTAGATACAGAGTAAAGCTCCCTCTAAACTCTCCCACCAAACACTCCCAGGGGCAGGTACAGGGTTAGATGCAGAGTAAAGCTCCCTCCACAATGTCCCATCAAACACTCCCAGGGCAGGTACAGGGTTAGATACAGACTAAAGCTCCCTCTACACTGTCCCATCAAACACTCCCAGGGGGAGGTACAGGGTTAGATAAAGAGTAAAGCTCCCTCCACACTGTCCCATCAAACACTCCCAGGGGGAGGTACAGGATCAGAAACAGAGTAAAGCTCCCTCCACACTGTCCCATCAAACACTCCCAGGGCAGGTACAGGATTGGATTCAGAGTAAAGCTCCCTCCACACTGTCCCCATCAAACACTCCCAGGGCAGGTACAGGATTAGATACCGAGTAAAGCTCCCTCCACACTGTCCCATCAAACACTCCCAGGGCAGGTACAGGATTAGATTCAGAGTAAAGCTCCCTCTACACTGTCCCCGTCAAACACTCTCAGGGCAGGTACAGGATTAGATACAGAGTAAATCTCACTCTACACTGATCCATCAAACACTCCCAGGGCAGGTACAGGATTAGATTCAGAGTAAAGCTCCCTCGACACTGTCCCATCAAACACTCCCAGGGCAGTGACAGGGTTAGATACATAGTAAAGCTCCCTTTACATCGTCCCATCAACACTCCCAGGGCAGGTACAGGGTTAGATATCGAGTAAAGCTCCCTCCACACTGTCCCATCAAACACTCCCAGGGCAGGTACAGGGTTAGATACAGAGTAAAACTCCCTCTATACCGACCCATCAAACACTCCCAGGGCAGGTACAGGGTTAGATACAGAGCAAAGCTCCCTCTACACTGTCCCATGAAACACTCCCAGGGCAGGTACAGGGTTAGATACAGAGTAAATCTCCCTCTACACTGTCCCCATCAAACACTCCCGGGGCAGGTACAGGATTAGATACAGAGTAAAGCTCCCTCTACACTGTCCCATCAAACATTCCCAGGGCAGGTACAGGATTAGATTCAGAGTAAAGCTCCCTCTGCACTGTCCCATCAAACACTCCCAGGGCAGGTACAGGGTTAGATACAGAGTAAAGCTCCCTCTACACTGTCCCATCAAACACTCCCAGGGCAGGTACAGGGTTAGATACAGAGTAAAGCTCCCTCTACACTGTCCCCATCAAACACTCCCAGAGCAGGTACAGGATTAGATTCAGAGTAAAGCTCCCTCTACACTGTCCCATCAAACACTCCCAGGGCAGGTACAGGATTAGATTCAGAGTAAAGCTCCCTCTACACTGTCCCCATCAAACACTCCATGGGCAGGTACAGGATTAGATACAGAGTAAAGCTCCCTCTACACTGTCCCATCAAACACTCCCAGGGCAGGTACAGGGTTAGATACAGAGTAAAGCTCCCTCTGCACTGTCCCATCAAATACTCCCAGGGCAGGTACAGGGTTAGATACAGAGTAAAGCTCCCTCTACACTGTCCCACCAAACACTCCCAGGGCAGGTACAGCACGGGTTCGATACAGAGTAAAGCTCTCTCTACATCGTCCCATCAAACACTCCCAGGGCAGGTACAGCACGGGTTAGATACAGAGTAAAGCTCCCTCTACACTGTCCCATCAAACACTCCCAGGGCAGGTACAGGGTTAGATACAGACTAAAGCTCCCTCGACACTGTCCCATCAAACACTCCCAGGGGGAGGTACAGGGTTAGATAAAGAGTAAAGCTCCCTCCACACTGTCCCATCAAACACTCCCAGGGGGAGGTACAGGATTAGAAACAGAGTAAAGCTCCCTCCACACTGTCCCATCAAACACTCCCAGGGCAGGTACAGGATTAGATTCAGAGTAAAGCTCCCTCCACACTGTCCCCATCAAACACTCCCAGGGCAGGTACAGGATTAGATACCGAGTAAAGCTCCCTCTACACTGTCCCATCAAACACTCCCAGGGCAGGTACAGGATTAGATTCAGAGTAAAGCTCCCTCGACACTGTCCCCGTCAAACACTCTCAGGGCAGGTACAGGATTAGATACAGAGTAAATCTCACTCTACACTGATCCATCAAACACTCCCAGGGCAGGTACAGGATTAGATTCAGAGTAAAGCTCACTCTACACTGTCCCATCAAACACTCCCAGGGCAGGTACAGGGTTAGATACATCGTAAAGCTCCCTCTACACTGTCCCATCAAACACTCCCAGGGCAGTGACAGGGTTAGATACATCGTAAAGCTCCCTCTACATCGTCCCATCAACACTCCCAGGGCAGGTACAGGGTTAGATATCGAGTAAAGCTCCCTCTACACTGTCCCATCAAACACTCCCAGGGCAGGTACAGGGTTAGATACAGAGTAAAATCCCCTCTATACCGACCCATCAAACACTCCCAGGGCAGGTACAGGGTTAGATACAGAGCAAAGCTCCCTCTACACTGTCCCATGAAACACTCCCAGGGCAGGTACAGGGTTAGATACAGAGTAAATCTCCCTCTACACTGTCCCATCAAACACTCCCAGGGGGAGGTACAGGGTTAGATAAAGAGTAAAGCTCCCTCCACACTGTCCCATCAAACACTCCCAGGGGGGAGGTACAGGATTAGAAACAGAGTAAAGCTCCCTCCACACTGTCCCATCAAACACTCCCAGGGCAGGTACAGGATTAGATTCAGAGTAAAGCTCCCTCCACACTGTCCCCATCAAACACTCCCAGGGCAGGTACAGGATTAGATACCGAGTAAAGCTCCCTCTACACTGTCCCATCAAACACTCCCAGGGCAGGTACAGGATTAGATTCAGAGTAAAGCTCCCTCTACACTGTCCCATCAAACACTCCCAGGGCAGGTACAGGGTTAGATACAGAGCAAAGCTCCCTCTACACTGTCCCATGAAACACTCCCAGGGCAGGTACAGGGTTAGATACAGAGTAAATCTCCCTCTACACTGTCCCATCAAACACTCCCAGGGCAGGTACAGGGTTAGATACAGAGTAAAGCTCCCTCTACACCGTCCCATCAAACACTCCCAGGGCAGGTAGAGTGTTAGATACAGAGTAAAGCTCCCTCTACACTGTCCCATCAAACACTCCCAGGGCAGGTACAGGGTTAGATACAGAGTAAAGCTCCATCGACACTGTCCCATCAAACACTCCCAGGGCAGGTACAGGATTAGATTCAGAGTAAAGCTCCCTCTACACTGTCCCATCAAACACTCCCAGGGCAGGTACAGGATTAGATTCAGAGTAAAGCTCCCTCTACACTGTCCCATCAAACACTCCCAGGGCAGGTACAGGATGAGATTCAGAGTAAAGCTCCCTCTACACTGTCCCATCAAACACTCCCAGGGCAGGTACAGGGTTAGATACAGAGTAAAGCTCCCTCTACACTGTCCCCATCAAACACTCCCAGGGCAGGTACAGGGTTAGATACAGAGTAAAGCTCCCTCTACACTGTCCCCATCAAACACTCCCGGGGCAGGTACAGGATTAGATACAGAGTAAAGCTCCCTCTACACTGTCCCTTCAAACATTCCCAGGGCAGGTACAGGATTAGATTCAGAGTAAAGCTCCCTCTACACTGTCCCCATCAAACACTCCCAGGGCAGGTACAGGATGAGATACAGAGTAAAGCTCCCTCTACACTGTCCCATCAAACACTCCCAGGGCAGGTACAGGGTTAGATACAGAGTAAAGCTCCCTCTACACTGTCCCCATCAAACACTCCCAGGGCAGGTACAGGATTAGATACAGAGTAAAGCTCCCTCGACACTGTCCCATCAAACACTCCCAGGGCAGGTACAGCACGGGTTAGATACAGAGTAAAGCTCCCTCTACACTGTCCCATCAAACACTCCCAGGGCAGGTACAGGGTTAGATACAGAGTAAAGCTCCCTCTGCACTGTCCCTTCAAACACTCCCAGGGCAGGTACAGGGTTAGATACAGAGTAAAGCTCCCTCTACACTGTCCCATCAAACACTCCCACGGCAGGTACAGAATGGGTTAGATACAGAGTAAAGCTCCCTCTACACTGTCCCATCAAACACTCCCAGGGCAGGTACAGGGTTAGATACAGAGTAAAGCTCCCTCTGCACTGTCCCTTCAAACACTCCCAGGGCAGGTACAGGGTTAGATACAGAGTAAAGCTCCCTCTACACTGTCCCATCAAACACTCCCAGGGCAGGTGCAGAGTGAGATACAGAGTAAAGTTCCTCTTCACTGTCACATCAAACACTCCCAGGGCAGGTACAGAGTTAGATTCAGAGTAAAGCTCCCTCTACACTGTCCCATCAAACACTCCCAGGGCAGGTCCAGGGTTAGATACAGAGTAAAGCTCCCTCCACACTGTCCCATCAAACACTCCCGGGGCAGGTACAGGGTTAGATACATAGTAATGCTCCCTCTACACTGTCCCATTAAACACTCCCAGGGCAGGTACAGGGTTAGATACAGAGTAAAGCTCCCTCTACACTGTCACGTCAAACACTCCCAGGGCAGGTACAGGGTTCGATACAGAGTAAAGCTCCCTCTACACTGTCCCATCAAATACTCCCAGGGCAGGTACAGGGTTAGATACAGAGTAAAGCTCCCTCTACACCGTCCCATCAAACACTCCCAGAGCAGGTAGAGTGTTAGATAAATGAGTAAAGCTCCCTCTACACTGTCCCATCAAACACTCCTGGGGCAGGTACAGGGTTAGATACAGAGTAAAGCTCCCTCTACACTGTCCCATCAAACACTCCCAGGGCAGGTACAGGGTTAGATACAGAGTAAAGCTCCCTCTACACCGTCCCATCAAACACTCCCAGGGCAGGTAGAGTGTTAGATACAGAGTAAAGCTCCCTCTACACTGTCCCATCAAACACTCCCAGGGCAGGTACAGGGTTAGATACAGAGTAAAGCTCCATCGACACTGTCCCATCAAACACTCCCAGGGCAGGTACAGGATTAGATTCAGAGTAAAGCTCCCTCTACACTGTCCCATCAAACACTCCCAGGGCAGGTACAGGATTAGATTCAGAGTAAAGCTCCCTCTACACTGTCCCATCAAACACTCCCAGGGCAGGTACAGGATGAGATTCAGAGTAAAGCTCCCTCTACACTGTCCCCATCAAACACTCCCAGGGTAGGTACAGAATCAGATACAGAGTAAAGCTCCCTCTACACTGTCCCATCAAACACTCCCAGGGCAGGTACAGGGTTAGATACAGAGTAAAGCTCCCTCTACACTGTCCCCATCAAACACTCCCAGGGCAGGTACAGGGTTAGATACAGAGTAAAGCTCCCTCTACACTGTCCCCATCAAACACTCCCGGGGCAGGTACAGGATTAGATACAGAGTAAAGCTCCCTCTACACTGTCCCTTCAAACATTCCCAGGGCAGGTACAGGATTAGATTCAGAGTAAAGCTCCCTCTACACTGTCCCCATCAAACACTCCCAGGGCAGGTAGAGTGTTAGATAAATGAGTAAAGCTCCCTCTACACTGTCACATCAAACACTCCCAGGGCAGGTACAGGGTTAGATACAGAGTAAAGCTCCCTCTACACTGTCCCATCAAACACTCCCAGGGCAGCTACAGGGTTAGATACAGAGTAAAGCTCCCTCTACACTGTCCCATCAAACACTCCCAGGGCAGGTACAGGGTTAGATACAGAGTAAAGCTCCCTCTACACTGTCCCATCAAACACTCCCTGGGCAGGGACAGCAAGGATTAGGGACAGAGTAAAGCTCCCTCTACACTGTCCCATCAAACACTCCCAGGGCAGGTACAGGGTTAAATACAGAGTAAAGCTCCCTCTACACTGTCCCTTCAAACACTCCCAGAGCAGGTTCACGGTTGATACAGAGTAAAGCTCCCTCTACACTGTCCCATCAAACACTCCCAGGGCAGGTACAGGATTAGATTCAGAGTAAAGCTCCCTCTAAACTCTCCCACCAAACACTCCCAGGGGCAGGTACAGGGTGAGATGCAGAGTAAAGCTCCCTCTACACTGTCCCCATCAAACACTCCCAGGGCAGGTACAGGATTAGATTCAGAGTAAAGCTCCCTCTACACTGTCCCATCAAACACTCCCAGGGCAGGTACAGGATTAGATTCAGAGTAAAGCTCCCTCTACACTGTCCCCATCAAACACTCCCAGGGCAGGTACAGGATTAGATACAGAGTAAAGCTCCCTCTGCACTGTCCCATCAAACACTCCCAGGGCAGGTACAGGGTTAGATACAGAGTAAAGCTCCCTCTGCACTGTCCCATCAAATACTCCCAGGGCAGGTACAGGGTTAGATACAGAGTAAAGCTCCCTCTACACTGTCCCACCAAACACTCCCAGGGCAGGTGCAGCACGGGTTAGATACAGAGTAAAGCTCTCTCTACATCGTCCCATCAAACACTCCCAGGGCAGGTACAGCACGGGTTAGATACAGAGTAAAGCTCCCTCTACACTGTCCCATCAAACACTCCCAGGGCAGGTACAGGGTTAGATGCAGAGTAAAGCTCCCTCGACACTGTCCCATCAAACACTCCCAGGGCAGGTACAGGGTTAGATACAGACTAAAGCTCCCTCTACACTGTCCCATCAAACACTCCCAGGGGGAGGTACAGGGTTAGATAAAGAGTAAAGCTCCCTCCACACTGTCCCATCAAACACTCCCAGGGGGAGGTACAGGATTAGAAACAGAGTAAAGCTCCCTCCACACTGTCCCATCAAACACTCCCAGGGCAGGTACAGGATTAGATTCAGAGTAAAGCTCCCTCCACACTGTCCCCATCAAACACTCCCAGGGCAGGTACAGGATTCGATACCGAGTAAAGCTCCCTCCACACTGTCCCATCAAACACTCCCAGGGCAGGTACAGGATTAGATTCAGAGTAAAGCTCCCTCTACACTGTCCCCGTCAAACACTCTCAGGGCAGGTACAGGATTAGATACAGAGTAAATCTCACTCTACACTGATCCATCAAACACTCCCAGGGCAGGTACAGGATTAGATTCAGAGTAAAGCTCACTCTACACTGTCCCATCAAACACTCCCAGGGCAGGTACAGGGTTAGATACATCGTAAAGCTCCCTCGACACTGTCCCATCAAACACTCCCAGGGCAGTGACAGGGTTAGATACATCGTAAAGCTCCCTCTACATCGTCCCATCAACACTCCCAGGGCAGGTACAGGGTTAGATATCGAGTAAAGCTCCCTCTACACTGTCCCATCAAACACTCCCAGGGCAGGTACAGGGTTAGATACAGAGTAAAACTCCCTCTATATCGACCCATCAAACACTCCCAGGGCAGGGACAGGGTTAGATACAGAGCAAAGCTCCCTCTACACTGTCCCATGAAACACTCCCAGGGCAGGTACAGGGTTAGATACAGAGTAAATCTCCCTCTACACTGTCCCATCAAACACTCCCAGGGCAGGTACAGGGTTAGATACAGAGTAAAGCTCCCTCTACACCGTCCCATCAAACACTCCCAGGGCAGGTAGAGTGTTAGATACAGAGTAAAGCTCCCTCTACACTGTCCCATCAAACACTCCCAGGGCAGGTACAGGGTTAGATACAGAGTAAAGCTCCATCGACACTGTCCCATCAAACACTCCCAGGGCAGGTACAGGATTAGATTCAGAGTAAAGCTCCCTCTACACTGTCCCATCAAACACTCCCAGGGCAGGTACAGCATTAGATTCAGAGTAAAGCTCCCTCTACACTGTCCCATCAAACACTCCCAGGGCAGGTACAGGATTAGATTCAGAGTAAAGCTCCCTCTACACTGTCCCCATCAAACACTCCCAGGGCAGGTACAGGATTAGATACAGAGGAAAGCTCCCTCTACACTGTCCCATCAAACACTCCCAGGGCAGGTACAGGGTTAGATACAGAGTAAAGCTCCCTCTACACTGTCCCCATCAAACACTCCCAGGGCAGGTACAGGGTTAGATACAGAGTAAAGCTCCCTCTACACTGTCCCCATCAAACACTCCCGGGGCAGGTACAGGATTAGATACAGAGTAAAGCTCCCTCTACACTGTCCCATCAAACACTCCCAGGGCAGGTACAGGATTAGATTCAGAGTAAAGCTCCCTCTACACTGTCCCATCAAACACTCCCAGGGCAGGTGCAGGGTTAGATACAGAGTAAAGCTCCCTCTACACTGTCCCATCAAACATTCCCAGGGCAGGTACAGGATTAGATTCAGAGTAAAGCTCCCTCTACACTGTCCCCATCAAACACTCCCAGGGCAGGTACAGGATTAGATACAGAATAAAGCTCCCTCTACACTGTCCCATCAAACACTCCCAGGGCAGGTACAGGGTTAGATACAGAGTAAAGCTCCCTCTACACTGTCCCCATCAAACACTCCCAGGGCAGGTACAGGATTAGATACAGAGTAAAGCTCCCTCGACACTGTCCCATCAAACACTCCCAGGGCAGGTACAGCACGGGTTAGATACAGAGTAAAGCTCCCTCTACACTGTCCCATCAAACACTCCCAGGGCAGGTACAGGGTTAGATACAGAGTAAAGCTCCCTCTACACTGTCCCATCAAACACTCCCAGGGCAGGTACAGCAAGGATTAGGGACAGAGTAGAGATCCCTCTGCATTGTCCCTTCAAACACTCCCAGGGCAGGTACAGGGTTAGATACAGAGTAAAGCTCCCTCTACACTGTCCCATCAAATACTCCCAGGGCAGGTACAGAGTTAGATTCAGAGTCAAGCTCCCTCTACACTGTCCCATCAAACACTCCCAGGGCAGGTACAGAGTTAGATTCAGAGTCAAGCTCCCTCTACACTGTCCCATCAAACACTCCCAGGGCAGGTCCAGGGTTAGATACAGAGTAAAGCTCCCTCCACACTGTCCCATCAAACACTCCCGGGGCAGGTACAGGGTTAGATACATAGTAATGCTCCCTCTACACTGTCCCATTAAACACTCCCAGGGCAGGTACAGGGTTAGATACAGAGTAAAGCTCCCTCTACACTGTCACGTCAAACACTCCCAGGGCAGGTACAGGGTTCGATACAGAGTAAAGCTCCCTCTACACTGTCCCATCAAATACTCCCAGGGCAGGTACAGGGTTAGATACAGAGTAAAGCTCCCTCTACACCGTCCCATCAAACACTCCCAGAGCAGGTAGAGTGTTCGATAAATGAGTAAAGCTCCCTCTACACTGTCCCATCAAACACTCCCAGGGCAGGTACAGGATTAGATTCAGAGTAAAGCTCCCTCTACACTGTCCCCATCAAACACTCCCAGGGCAGGTACAGGATTAGATACAGAGTAAAGCTCCCTCTACACTGTCCCATCAAACACTCCCAGGGCAGGTACAGGGTTAGATACAGAGTAAAGCTCCCTCTGCACTGTCCCATCAAATACTCCCAGGGCAGGTACAGGGTTAGATACAGAGTAAAGCTCCCTCTACACTGTCCCACCAAACATTCCCAGGGCAGGTGCAGCACGGGTTAGATACAGAGTAAAGCTCTCTCTACATCGTCCCATCAAACACTCCCAGGGCAGGTACAGCACGGGTTAGATACAGAGTAAAGCTCCCTCTAAACTCTCCCACCAAACACTCCCAGGGGCAGGTACAGGGTTAGATACAGAGTAAAGCTCCCTCGACACTGTCCCATCAAACACTCCCAGGGCAGGTACAGGGTTAGATACAGACTAAAGCTCCCTCCACACTGTCCCATCAAACACTCCCAGGGGGAGGTACAGGATTAGAAACAGAGTAAAGCTCCCTCCACACTGTCCCATCAAACACTCCCAGGGCAGGTACAGGATTAGATTCAGAGTAAAGCTCCCTCCACACTGTCCCCATCAAACACTCCCAGGGCAGGTACAGGATTAGATACCGAGTAAAGCTCCCTCCACACTGTCCCATCAAACACTCCCAGGGCAGGTACAGGATTAGATTCAGAGTAAAGCTCCCTCTACACTGTCCCCGTCAAACACTCTCAGGGCAGGTACAGGATAAGATACAGAGTAAATCTCACTCTACACTGATCCATCAAACACTCCCAGGGCAGGTACAGGATTAGATTCAGAGTAAAGCTCACTCTACACTGTCCCATCAAACACTCCCAGGGCAGGTACAGGGTTAGATACATCGTAAAGCTCCCTCTACACTGTCCCATCAAACACTCCCAGGGCAGTGACAGGGTTAGATACAGAGTAAAGCTCCCTCTACACTGTCCCATCAAACACTCCCAGGGCAGGTACAGGGTTAGATACAGAGTAAAGCTCCCTCTACACTGTCCCATCAACACTCCCAGGGCAGGTACAGGGTTAGATATCGAGTAAAGCTCCCTCTACACTGTCCCATCAAACACTCCCAGGGCAGGTACAGGGTTAGATACAGAGTAAAGCTCCCTCTACACTGTCCCATCAACACTCCCAGGGCAGGTACAGGGTTAGATACAGAGTAAAGCTCCCTCTACACTGTCCCATCAAACACTCCCAGGGCAGGTACAGGGTTAGATACAGAGTAAAGCTCCCTCTACACTGTCCCATCAACACTCCCAGGGCAGGTACAGGGTTAGATACAGAGTAAAGCTCCCTCTACACTGTCCCATCAAACACTCCCAGGGCAGGTACAGGGTTAGATACAGAGTAAAACTCCCTCTATACCGACCCATCAAACACTCCCAGGGCAGGTACAGGGTTAGATACAGAGCAAAGCTCCCTCTACACTGTCCCATGAAACACTCCCAGGGCAGGTACAGGTTTAGATACAGAGTAAATCTCCCTCTACACTGTCCCATCAAACACTCCCAGGGCAGGGACAGGGTTAGATACAGAGTAAAGCTCCCTCTACACCGTCCCATCAAACACTCCCAGGGCAGGTAGAGTGTTAGATACAGAGTAAAGCTCCCTCTACACTGTCCCATCAAACACTCCCAGGGCAGGTACAGGGTTAGATACAGAGTAAAGCTCCCTCTACACTGTCCCATCAAACACTCCCAGGGCAGGTACAGGATTAGATTCAGAGTAAAGCTCCCTCTACACTGTCCCATCAAACACTCCCAGGGCAGGTACAGCATTAGATTCAGAGTAAAGCTCCCTCGACACTGTCCCATCAAACACTCCCAGGGCAGGTACAGGATTAGATTCAGAGTAAAGCTCCCTCTACACTGTCCCCATCAAACACTCCCAGGGCAGGTACAGGATTAGATACAGAGTAAAGCTCCCTCTACACTGTCCCATCAAACACTCCCAGGGCAGGTACAGGGTTAGATACAGAGTAAAGCTCCCTCTACACTGTCCCCATCAAACACTCCCAGGGCAGGTACAGGGTTAGATACAGAGTAAAGCTCCCTCTACACTGTCCCCATCAAACACTCCCGGGGTAGGTACAGGATTAGATACAGAGTAAAGCTCCCTCTGCACTGTCCCATCAAACATTCCCAGGGCAGGTACAGGATTAGATTCAGAGTAAAGCTCCCTCTACACTGTCCCCATCAAACACTCCCAGGGCAGGTACAGGATTAGATACAGAGTAAAGCTCCCTCTACACTGTCCCATCAAACACTCCCAGGGCAGGTACAGGGTTAGATACAGAGTAAAGCTCCCTCTACACTGTCCCCATCAAACACTCCCAGGGCAGGTACAGGATTAGATACAGAGTAAAGCTCCCTCGACACTGTCCCATCAAACACTCCCAGGGCAGGTACAGCACGGGTTAGATACAGAGTAAAGCTCCCTCTACACTGTCCCATCAAACACTCCCAGGGCAGGTACAGGGTTAGATACAGAGTAAAGCTCCCTCTACACTGTCCCATCAAACACTCCCAGGGCAGGTGCAGAGTGAGATACAGAGTAAAGTTCCTCTTCACTGTCACATCAAACACTCCCTGGGCAGGTACAGGGTTAGATACAGAGTAAAGCTCCCTCTACACTGTCCCGTCAAACACTCCCAGGGCAGGTACAAGGTTAGATACAGAGTAAAGCTCCCTCGACACTGTCCCATCAAACACTCCCAGGGCAGGTACAGAGTTAGATACAGAGTAAAGCTCCCTCGACACTGTCCCCATCAAACACTCCCAGGGCAGGTACAGCACGGGTTAAATACAGAGTAAAGCTCCCTCCACACTGTCCCATTAAACACACCCAGGGCAGGTACAGGGTTAGATACAGAGTAAAGCTCCCTCTACACTGTCCCATCAAACACTCCCAGGGCAGGTACAGGGTTAGATACAGAGGAAAGCTCCCTCTACACTGTCCCTTCAAACTCTCCCAGGGGAGGTACAGCACGGGTTAGATACAGAGTAAAGCTCCCTCTACACTGTCCCATCAAACACTCCCAGGGCAGGAACAGCACGGGTTAGATAAAGAGTAAAACTCCCTCGAAACTGTCCCATGAAACACTCCCAGGGCAGGTAAAGCACAGGTTCGACACAGAGCAAAGCTCCCTCTGCACTGTCCCATCAAACACTCCCAGGGCAGGGACAGGGTTAAATACAGAGTAAAGCTCCCTCTACACTGTCCCATCAAACACTCCCAGGGCAGGTAGAGCACGGGTTAGATACTGAGGAAAGCTCCCTCTACACTGTCCCATCAAGCACTCCCAGGGCAGGTACAGCATGGTTTTGATACAGAATAAAGCTCCCTCGACACTGTTCCATCAAACAATCCCATAGCAGGTAAAGCACGTGTTAGATACAGAGTAAAGCTCCCTCGACACTGTCCCATCAAACACTCCCAGGGGAGGTGCAGCACAGGTTAGATACAGAGTAAAGCTCCCTCTACACTGTCCCATCAAACACTCGCAGGACGGGTACAGGGTTAGATCCAGAGTAAAGCTCCCTCTACACTGTCCCCATCAAACACTCCCAGGGCAGGGACAGGGTTAGATACAGAGTAAAGCTCCCTCTACACTGTCCCATCAAACACTCCAAGGGCATGTATAGCACGGGTTAGATACTAAGTAAAGCTCCATCTGCACTTTCCCGTCAAACACTTCCAGGGCAGGTTCAGGGTAAGATACAGATTAAAGCTCCCTCTACACTGTCCCTTCAAACACTCACAGGACAGGTACAGCACGGGTTAGATACAGAGTAAAGCTCCCTCTGCAGTGTCCCATCAAACAATCCCACAGCAGGTGAAGCACGTGCTAGATACAGAGTAAAGCTCCCTCGACACTGTCCCATCAAACACTCCCAGGGCAGGTACAGCACGGGTTAGATACAGAGTAAAGCTCCCTCTGCACTGTCCCATCAAACACTCCCAGGGCAGGTGCAGCACGGGTTAGATCCAGAGTAAAGCTCCCTCTACACTGTCCCTTCAAACACTCCCAGGGCAGGTACAGGGTTCGATACAGAGTAAAGAACCCTCTACACTGTCCCATCAAACACTCCCAGGGCAGGTACAGGGTTAGATACAGAGTAAAGCTCCCTCTGCACTGTCCCATCAAACACTCCCAGGGCAGGTACAGGGTTAGATTCAGAGTAAAGCTCCCTCTGCAATGTCGCATCAAACACTCCCAGGGCAGGTACAGCACGGGTTAGATACAGAGTAAAGCTCCCTCTGCACTGTCCCATCAAACACTACCAGGGCAGGTACAGGGTTAGATACAGAGTAAAGCTCCCTCTGCACTGTCCCACCAAACACTCCCAGGGCAGGTTCAGGGTAAGATGCAGATTAAAGCTCCCTCTACACTGTCCCTTCAAACACTCACAGGACAGGTACAGCACGGGTTAGATACAGAGTAAAGCTCCCTCTGCAGTGTCCCATCAAACAATCCCACAGCAGGTGAAGCACGTGCTAGATACAGAGTAAAGCTCCCTCGACACTGTCCCATCAAACACTCCCAGGGCAGGTGCAGGGTTAGATACAGAGTAAAGCTCCCTCTACAATGTCCCATCAAACACTCCCAGGGCAGGTACAGGATTAGATACAGAGTAAAGCTCCCTCTACACTGTCCCATCAAACACTCCCAGGGCAGGTACAGGGTTAGATACAGAGTAAAGCTCCCTCGACACTGTCCCATCAAACACTCCCAGGGCAGGTACAGGGTTAGATACAGCGGAAAGATCCCTCTACATTGTCCCTTCAAACACTCCCAGGGCAGGTACAGGGTTAGATACAGAGTAAAGCTCGCTCGACACTGTCCCATCAAACACTCCCAGGGCAGGTACAGGGTTAGATACAGAGCAAAACTCCCTCGACACTGTCCCATCAAACTCTCCCAGGGCAGGTACAGGGTTAGATACAGAGTAAAGCTCCATGTACACTGTCCCATCAAACACTCCCAGGGCAGGTGCAGAGTGAGATACAGAGTAAAGTTCCTCTTCACTGTCACATCAAACACTCCCAGGGCAGGTACAGAGTTAGATTCAGAGTAAAGCTCCCTCTACACTGTCCCATCAAACACTCCCAGGGCAGGTACAGGGTTAGATACAGAGTAAAGCTCCCTCTACACAGTCCCATCAAACACTCCCAGGGCAGGTACAGGGTTAGATACAGAGTAAAGCTCCCTCTACACTGTCCCATCAAACACTCCCAGGGCAGGTCCAGGGTTAGATACAGAGTAAAGCTCCCTCCACACTGTCCCATCAAACACTCCCGGGGCAGGTACAGGTTTAGATACATAGTAATGCTCCCTGTACACTGTCCCATTAAACACTCCCAGGGCAGGTACAGGGTTAGATACAGAGTAAAGCTCCCTCTACACTGTCCCGTCAAACACTCCCAGGGCAGGTACAGGGTTCGATACAGAGTAAAGCTCCCTCTACACTGTCCCATCAAATACTCCCAGGGCAGGTACAGGGTTAGATACAGAGTAAAGCTCCCTCGACACCGTCCCATCAAACACTCCCAGAGCAGGTAGAGTGTTAGATACAGAGTAAAGCTCCCTCTGCACTGTCCCATCAAATACTCCCAGGGCAGGTACAGGGTTAGATACAGAGTAAAGCTCCCTCTACACTGTCCCATCAAACACTCCCAGGGCAGGTACAGCAAGGATTAGGGACAGAGTAAAGCTCCCTCTACACTGTCCCATCAAATACTCCCAGGGCAGGTACAGGGTTAGATACAGAGTAATGCTCCCTCGACACCGTCCCATCAAACACTCCCAGAGCAGGTAGAGTGTTAGATACTGAGTAAAGCTCCCTCTTCACTGTCACATCAAACACTCCCAGGGCAGGTACAGAGTTAGATTCAGAGTAAAGCTCCCTCTACACTGTCCCATCAAACACTCCCAGGGCAGGTCCAGGGTTAGATACAGAGTAAAGCTCCCTCCACACTGTCCCATCAAACACTCCCGGGGCAGGTACAGGGTTAGATACATAGTAATGCTCCCTCTACACTGTCCCATTAAACACTCCCAGGGCAGGTACAGGGTTAGATACAGAGTAAAGCTCCCTCTACACTGTCACGTCAAACACTCCCAGGGCAGGTACAGGGTTCGATACAGAGTAAAGCTCCCTCTACACTGTCCCATCAAATACTCCCACGGCAGGTACAGGGTTAGATACAGAGTAAAGCTCCCTCTACACCGTCCCATCAAACACTCCCAGAGCAGGTAGAGTGTTAGATAAATGAGTAAAGCTCCCTCTACACTGTCCCATCAAACACTCCTGGGGCAGGTACAGGGTTAGATACAGAGTAAAGCTCCCTCTACACTGTCCCATTAAACACTCCCAGGGCAGGTACAGGGTTAGATACAGAGTAAAGCTCCCTCTACACTGTCCCGTCAAACACTCACAGGGCAGGTACAGGGTTCGATACAGAGTAAAGCTCCCTCTACACTGTCCCATCAAATACTCCCAAGGCAGGTACAGGGTTAGATACAGAGTAAAGCTCCCTCTACACCGTCCCATCAAACACTCCCAGAGCAGGTAGAGTGTTAGATACAGAGTAAAGCTCCCTCTGCACTGTCCCATCAAATACTCCCAGGGCAGGTACAGGGTTAGATACAGAGTAAAGCTCCCTCTACACTGTCCCATCAAACACTCCCAGGGCAGGTACAGCAAGGATTAGGGACAGAGTAAAGCTCCCTCTACACTGTCCCATCAAATACTCCCAGGGCAGGTACAGGGTTAGATACAGAGTAAAGCTCCCTCTACACCGTCCCATCAAACACTCCCAGAGCAGGTAGAGTGTTAGATACAGAGTAAAGCTCCCTCTTCACTGTCACATCAAACACTCCCAGGGCAGGTACAGAGTTAGATTCAGAGTAAAGCTCCCTCTACACTGTCCCATCAAACACTCCCAGGGCAGGTCCAGGGTTAGATACTGAGTAAAGCTCCCTCCACACTGTCCCATCAAACACTCCCGGGGCAGGTACAGGGTTAGATACATAGTAATGCTCCCTCTACACTGTCCCATTAAACACTCCCAGGGCAGGTACAGGGTTAGATACAGAGTAAAGCTCCCTCTACACTGTCACGTCAAACACTCCCAGGGCAGGTACAGGGTTCGATACAGAGTAAAGCTCCCTCTACACTGTCCCATCAAATACTCCCAGGGCAGGTACAGGGTTAGATACAGAGTAAAGCTCCCTCTACACCGTCCCATCAAACACTCCCAGAGCAGGTAGAGTGTTAGATACAGAGTAAAGCTCCCTCTACACTGTCCCATCAAATACTCCCAGGGCAGGTACAGGGTTAGATACAGAGTAAAGCTCCCTCTACACCGTCCCATCAAACACTCCCAGAGCAGGTAGAGTGTTAGATAAATGAGTAAAGCTCCCTCTACACTGTCCCATCAAACACTCCTGGGGCAGGTACACGGTTAGATACAGAGTAAAGCTCCCTCTACACTGTCCCATTAAACACTCCCAGGGCAGGTACAGGGTTAGATACAGAGTAAAGCTCCCTCTACACTGTCCCGTCAAACACTCCCAGGGCAGGTACAGGGTTCGATACAGAGTAAAGCTCCCTCTACACTGTCCCATCAAATACTCCCAAGGCAGGTACAGGGTTAGATACAGAGTAAAGCTCCCTCTACACCGTCCCATCAAACACTCCCAGAGAAGGTAGAGTGTTAGATACAGAGTAAAGCTCCCTCTGCACTGTCCCATCAAATACTCCCAGGGCAGGTACAGGGTTAGATACAGAGTAAAGCTCCCTCTACACTGTCCCATCAAACACTCCCAGGGCAGGTACAGCAAGGATTAGGGACAGAGTAAAGCTCCCTCTACACTGTCCCATCAAATACTCCCAGGGCAGGTACAGGGTTAGATACAGAGTAAAGCTCCCTCTACACCGTCCCATCAAACACTCCCAGAGCAGGTAGAGTGTTAGATACAGAGTAAAGCTCCCTCTTCACTGTCACATCAAACACTCCCAGGGCAGGTACAGAGTTAGATTCAGAGTAAAGCTCCCTCTTCACTGTCACATCAAACACTCCCAGGGCAGGTACAGAGTTAGATTCAGAGTAAAGCTCCCTCTACACTGTCCCATCAAACACTCCCAGGGCAGGTCCAGGGTTAGATACAGAGTAAAGCTCCCTCCACACTGTCCCATCAAACAGTCCCGGGGCAGGTACAGGGTTAGATACATAGTAATGCTCCCTCTACACTGTCCCATTAAACACTCCCAGGGCAGGTACAGGGTTATATACAGAGTAAAGCTCCCTCTACACTGTCACGTCAAACACTCCCAGGGCAGGTACAGGGTTCGATACAGAGTAAAGCTCCCTCTGCACTGTCCCATCAAATACTCCCAGGGCAGGTACAGGGTTAGATGCAGAGTAAAGCTCCCTCTACACCGTCCCATCAAACACTCCCAGAGCAGGTAGAGTGTTAGATAAATGAGTAAAGCTCCCTCTACACTGTCCCATCAAACACTCCTGGGGCAGGTACAGGGTTCGATACAGAGTAAAGCTCCCTCTACACTGTCCCATCAAACACTCCCAGGGCAGGTACAGGGTTAGATACAGAGTAAAGCTCCCTCTACACTGTCCCCATCAAACACTCCCAGGGCAGGTACAGGGTTAGATACAGAGTAAAGCTCCCTCTACACTGTCCCATCAAACACTCCCAGGGCAGCTACAGGGTTAGATACAGAGTAAAGCTCCCTCTACACTGTCCCATCAAACACTCCCAGGGCAGGTACAGGGTTAGATACAGAGTAAAGCTCCCTCTACACTGTCCCATCAAACACTCCCTGGGCAGGTACAGCAAGGATTAGGGACAGAGTAAAGCTCCCTCTACACTGTCCCATCAAACACTCCCAGGGCAGGTACAGGGTTAGATACAGAGTAAAGCTCCCTCTACACTGTCCCCATCAAACACTCCCAGAGCAGGTAGAGTGTTAGATAAATGAGTAAAGCTCCCTCTACACTGTCCCATCAAACACTCCTGGGGCAGGTACAGGGTTAGATACAGAGTAAAGCTCCCTCTGCACTGTCCCATCAAACACTCCCAGGGCAGGTACAGGGTTAGATACAGAGTAAAGCTCCCTCTACACTGTCCCCATCAAACACTCCCAGGGCAGGTACAGGGTTAGATACAGAGTAAAGCTCACTCTACACTGTCCCATCAAACACTCCCAGGGCAGCTACAGGGTTCGATACAGAGTAAAGCTCCCTCTACACTGTCCCATCAAACACTCCCAGGGCAGGTACAGGGATAGATACAGAGTAAAGCTCCCTCTACACTGTCCCATCAAACACTCCCTGGGAAGGTACAGCAAGGATTAGGGACAGAGTAAAGCTCCCTCTACACTGTCCCATCAAACACTCCCAGGGCAGGTACAGGGTTAGATACAGAGTAAAGCTCCCTCTACACTGTCCCCATCAAACACTCCCAGTGCAGGTACAGGGTTCGATACAGAGTAAAGCTCCCTCTACACTGTCCCCATCAAACACTCCCAGGGCAGGTACAGGGTTAGATACAGAGTAAAGCTCCCTCTACACTGTCCCCATCAAACACTCCCAGGGCAGGTACAGGATTAGATACAGAGTAAAGCTCCCTCTACACTGTCCCGTCAAACACTCCCAGGGCAGGTACAAGGTTAGATACAGAGTAAAGCTCCCTCGACACTGTCCCATCAAACACTCCCAGGGCAGGTACAGAGTTAGATACAGAGTAAAGCTCCCTCGACACTGTCCCCATCAAACACTCCCAGGGCAGGTACAGCACGGGTTAAATACAGAGTAAAGCTCCCTCCACACTGTCCCATTAAACACACCCAGGGCAGGTACAGGGTTAGATACAGAGTAAAGCTCCCTCTACACTGTCCCATCAAACACTCCCAGGGCAGGTACAGGGTTAGATACAGAGGAAAGCTCCCTCTACACTGTCCCTTCAAACTCTCCCAGGGGAGGTACAGCACGGGTTCGACACAGAGCAAAGCTCCCTCTGCACTGTCCCATCAAACACTCCCAGGGCAGGGACAGGGTTAGATACAGAGTAAAGCTCCCTCTGCACTGTCCCATCAAACACTCCCAGGGCAGGTACAGCACGGGTTTGATACAGAGGAAAGCTCCCTCTACAGTGTCCCATCAAGCACTCCCAGGGCAGGTACAGCATGGTTTTGATACAGAATAAAGCTCCCTCGACACTGTTCCATCAAACAATCCCATAGCAGGTAAAGCACGTGTTAGATACAGAGTAAAGCTCCCTCGACACTGTCCCATCAAACACTCCCAGGGGAGGTGCAGCACAGGTTAGATACAGAGTAAAGCTCCCTCTACACTGTCCCATCAAACACTCGCAGGACGGGTGCAGGGTTAGATCCAGAGTAAAGCTCCCTCTACACTGTCCCCATCAAACACTCCCAGGGCCGGGACAGGGTTAGATACAGAGTAAAACTCCCTCTACACTGTCCCCATCAAACACTCCCAGGGCAGGTACAGGGTTAGATACAGAGTAAAGCTCCCTCTACACTGTCCCGTCAAACACTCCCAGGGCAGGTACAAGGTTAGATACAGAGTAAAGCTCCCTCGACACTGTCCCATCAAACACTCCCAGGGCAGGTACAGAGTTAGATACAGAGTAAAGCTCCCTCGACACTGTCCCCATCAAACACTCCCAGGGCAGGTACAGCACGGGTTAAATACAGAGTAAAGCTCCCTCCACACTGTCCCATTAAACACACCCAGGGCAGGTACAGGGTTAGATACAGAGTAAAGCTCCCTCTACACTGTCCCATCAAACACTCCCAGGGCAGGTACAGGGTTAGATACAGAGGAAAGCTCCCTCTACACTGTCCCTTCAAACTCTCCCAGGGGAGGTACAGCACGGGTTCGACACAGAGCAAAGCTCCCTCTGCACTGTCCCATCAAACACTCCCAGGGCAGGGACAGGGTTAGATACAGAGTAAAGCTCCCTCTGCACTGTCCCATCAAACACTCCCAGGGCAGGTACAGCACGGGTTAGATACAGAGGAAAGCTCCCTCTACACTGTCCCATCAAGCACTCCCAGGGCAGGTACAGCATGGTTTTGATACAGAATAAAGCTCCCTCGACACTGTTCCATCAAACAATCCCATAGCAGGTAAAGCACGTGTTAGATACAGAGTAAAGCTCCCTCGACACTGTCCCATCAAACACTCCCAGGGGAGGTGCAGCACAGGTTAGATACAGAGTAAAGCTCCCTCTACACTGTCCCATCAAACACTCGCAGGACGGGTGCAGGGTTAGATCCAGAGTAAAGCTCCCTCTACACTGTCCCCATCAAACACTCCCAGGGCAGGGACAGGGTTAGATACAGAGTAAAACTCCCTCTACACTGTCCCATCAAACACTCCCAGGGCAGGTTCAGGGTAAGATACAGATTAAAGCTCCCTCTACACTGTCCCTTCAAACACTCACAGGACAGGTACAGCACGGGTTAGATACAGAGTAAAGCTCCCTCTGCAGTGTCCCATCAAACAATCCCACAGCAGGTGAAGCAAGTGCTAGATACAGAGTAAAGCTCCCTCGACACTGTCCCATCAAACACTCCCAGGGCAGGTACAGCACGGGTTAGATACAGAGTAAAGCTCCTTCTGCACTGTCCCATCAAACACTCCCAGGGCAGGTGCAGCACGGGTTAGATCCAGAGTAAAGCTCCCTCTACACTGTCCCTTCAAACACTCCCAGGGCAGGTACAGGGTTCGATACAGAGTAAAGAACCCTCTACACTGTCCCATCAAACACTCCCAGGGCAGGTACAGGGTTAGATACAGAGTAAAGCTCCCTCTGCACTGTCCCATCAAACACTCCCAGGGCAGGTACAGGGTTAGATTCAGAGTAAAGCTCCCTCTACAATGTCCCATCAAACACTCCCAGGGCAGGTACAGCACGGGTTAGATACAGAGTAAAGCTCCCTCTGCACTGTCCCATCAAACACTACCAGGGCAGGTACAGGGTTAGATACAGAGTAAAGCTCCCTCTGCACTGTCCCACCAAACACTCACAGGGCAGGTTCAGGGTAAGATGCAGATTAAAGCTCCCTCTACACTGTCCCTTCAAACACTCACAGGACAGGTACAGCACGGGTGAGATACAGAGTAAAGCTCCCTCGACACTGTCCCATCAAACACTCCCAGGGCAGGTGCAGGGTTAGATACAGAGTAAAGCTCCCTCGACACTGTCCCATCAAACACTCCCAGGGCAGGTACAGTGTTAGATACAGAGTAAAGCTCCCTCTGCACTGACCCATCAAACACTCCCAGGGCAGGTACAGGGTTGGATACAGAGTAAAGCTCCCTCTGCACTGTCCCATCAAACACTCCCAGGGCAGGTACAGGGTTAGATACAGAGTAAAGCTCCCTCTGCACTGTCCCATCAAACACTCCCAGGGCAGGTACAGGGTTAGATACAGAGTAAAGCTCCCTCTGCACTGTCCCATCAAACACTCCCAGGGCAGGTACAGGGTTAGTTACAGAGTAAAGCTCCCTCTACACTGTCCCGTCAAACACTCCCAGGGCAGGTACAGGGTTAGATACAGAGTAAAGCTCCCTCTACACTGTCCCATCAAACACTCCCAGGGCAGGTGCAGGGTTAGTTACAGAGTAAAGCTCCCTCTACACTGTCCCCATCAAACACTCCCAGGGCAGGTACAGGGTTAGATACAGAGTAAAGCTCCCTCTGCACTGTCCCATCAAACACTCCCAGGGCAGGTACAGGGTTAGATACAGAGTAAAGCTCCCTCTGCACTGTCCCATCAAACACTCCCAGGGCAGGTACAGGGTTAGATACAGAGTAAAGCTCCCTCTACACTGTCCCGTCAAACACTCCCAGGGCAGGTACAGGGTTAGATACAGAGTAAAGCTCCCTCTACACTGTCCCATCAAACACTCCCAGGGCAGGTACAGGGTTAGATACAGAGTAAAGCTCCCTCTACACTGTCCCATCAAACACTCCCAGGGCAGGTACAGGGTTAGATACAGCGTAAAGATCCCTCTACATTGTCCCATCAAACACTCCCAGGGCAGGTACAGGGTTAGATACAGAGTAAAGCTCCCTCTACACTGTCCCATCAAACACTCCCAGGGCAGGTACAGAGTTAGATACAGAGTAAAGCTCCCTCGACACTGTCCCCATCAAACACTCCCAGGGCAGGTACAGCACGGGTTAAATACAGAGTAAAGCTCCCTCCACACTGTCCCATTAAACACACCCAGGGCAGGTACAGGGTTAGATACAGAGTAAAGCTCCCTCTACACTGTCCCATCAAGCACTCCCAGAGCAGGTACAGGGTTAGATACAGAGAAAAGCTCCCTCTACACTGTCCCCATCAAACACTCCCAGGGCAGGTACAGGGTTAGATACAGAGCAAAACTCCCTCGACACTGTCCCATCAAACTCTCCCAGGGCAGGTACAGGGTTAGATACAGAGTAAAGCTCCCTGTACACTGTCCCATCAAACACTCCCAGGGCAGGTGCAGAGTGAGATACAGAGTAAAGTTCCTCTTCACTGTCACATCAAACACTCCCAGGGCAGGTACAGAGTTAGATTCAGAGTAAAGCTCCCTCTACACTGTCCCATCAAACACTCCCAGGGCAGGTCCAGGGTTAGATACAGAGTAAAGCTCCCTCCACACTGTCCCATCAAACACTCCCAGGGCAGGTACAGGGTTAGATACAGAGTAAAGCTCCCTCTACACTGTCCCATCAAACACTCCCGGGGCAGGTACAGGGTTAGATACATAGTAATGCTCCCTGTACACTGTCCCATTAAACACTCCCAGGGCAGGTACAGGGTTAGATACAGAGTAAAGCTCCCTCTACACTGTCCCGTCAAACACTCCCAGGGCAGGTACAGGGTTCGATACAGAGTAAAGCTCCCTCTACACTGTCCCATCAAATACTCCCAGGGCAGGTACAGGGTTAGATACAGAGTAAAGCTCCCTCTACACCGTCCCATCAAACACTCCCAGAGCAGGTATAGTGTTAGATACAGAGTAAAGCTCCCTCTGCACTGTCCCATCAAATACTCCCAGGGCAGGTACAGGGTTAGATACAGAGTAAAGCTCCCTCTACACTGTCCCATCAAACACTCCCAGGGCAGGTACAGCAAGGATTAGGGACAGAGTAAAGCACCCTCTACACTGTCCCATCAAACACTCCCAGGGCAGGTACAGGGTTAGATACAGAGTAAAGCTCCCTCGACACTGTCCCGTCAAACACTCCCAGGGCAGGTACAGAGTTTTATACAGAGTGAAGCTCCCTCTACACTGTCCCATCAAACACTCCCAGGGCAGGTACAGGGTTAGATACAGAGTAAAGCTCCCTCGACACTGTCCCTTCGAACACTCCCAGGGCAGGTACAGGGTTAGATACAGAGTAAAGCTCTCTCTACACTGTCCCATCAAACACTCCCAGGGCAGGTACAGAGTTAGATACAGAGTAAAGCTCCCTCGACACTGTCCCCATCAAACACTCCCAGGGCAGGTACAGCACGGGTTAAATACAGAGTAAAGCTCCCTCCACACTGTCCCATTAAACACACCCAGGGCAGGTACAGGGTTAGATACAGAGTAAAGCTCCCTCTACACTGTCCCATCAAACACTCCCAGGGCAGGTACAGGGTTAGATACAGAGTAAAGCTCCCTCTACACTGTCCCTTCAAACTCTCCCAGGGGAGGTACAGCACGGGTTAGATACAGAGTAAAGCTCCCTCTACACTGTCCCATCAAACACTCCCAGGGCAGGAACAGCACGGGTTAGATACAGAGTAAAACTCCCTCGAAACTGTCCCATCAAACACTCCCAGGGCAGGTACAGGGTTAGATACAGAGTAAAGCTCGCTCGACACTGTCCCATCAAACACTCCCAGGGCAGGTCCAGGGTTAGATACAGAGTAAAGCTCCCTCCACACTGTCCCATCAAACACTCCCGGGGCAGGTACAGGGTTAGATACATAGTAATGCTCCCTGTACACTGTCCCATTAAACACTCCCAGGGCAGGTTCAGGGTTAGATACAGAGTAAAGCTCCCTCTACACTGTCCCGTCAAACACTCCCAGGGCAGGTACAGGGTTCGATACAGAGTAAAGCTCCCTCTACACTGTCCCATCAAATACTCCCAGGGCAGGTACAGGGTTAGATACAGAGTAAAGCTCCCTCTACACCGTCCCATCAAACACTCCCAGAGCAGGTAGAGTGTTAGATACAGAGTAAAGCTCCCTCTACACTGTCCCATCAAATACTCCCAGGGCAGGTACAGGGTTAGATACAGAGTAAAGCTCCCTCTACACTGTCCCATCAATCACTCCCAGGGTAGGTACAGCAAGGATTAGGGACAGAGTAAAGCTCCCTCTACACTGTCCCATCAAACACTCCCAGAGCAGGTAGAGTGTTAGATACAGAGTAAAGCTCCCTCTGCACTGTCCCATCAAATACTCCCAGGGCAGGTACAGGGTTAGATACAGAGTAAAGCTCCCTCTACACTGTCCCATCAAACACTCCCAGGGCAGGTACAGGGTTAGATACAGAGTAAAGCTCCCTCGTCACTGTCCCATCAAACACTCCCAGGGCAGGTACAGAGTTAGATACAGAGTAAAGCTCCCTCGACACTGTCCCCATCAAACACTCCCAGGGCAGGTACAGCACGGGTTAAATACAGAGTTAAGCTCCCTCCACACTGTCCCATTAAACACACCCAGGGCAGGTACAGGGTTAGATACAGAGTAAAGCTCCCTCTACACTGTCCCATCAAACACTCCCAGGGCAGGTACAGGGTTAGATACAGAGTAAAGCTCCCTCTACACTGTCCCTTCAAACTCTCCCAGGGGAGGTACAGCACGGGTGAGATACAGAGGAAAGCTCCCTCTACACTGTCCCTTCAAACTCTCCCAGGGGAGGTACAGCACGGGTGAGATACAGAGTAAAGCTCCCTCTACACTGTCCCATCAAACACTCCCAGGGCAGGAACAGCACGGGTTAGATACAGAGTAAAACTCCCTCGAAACTGTCCCATCAAACACTCCCAGGGCAGGTACAGGGTTAGATACAGAGTAAAGCTCGCTCGACACTGTCCCATCAAACACTCCCAGAGCAGGTACAGGGTTAGATACAGAGAAAAGCTCCCTCTACACTGTCCCCATCAAACTCTCCCAGGGCAGGTACAGGGTTAGATACAGAGTAAAGCTCCCTCTACACTGTCCCTTCAAACACTCCCAGGGCAGGTACAGGGTTAGATACAGAGTAAAGCTCCCTCTACACTGTCCCATCAAACACTCCCAGGGCAGGTACAGAGTTAGATTCAGAGTAAAGATCCCTCTACACTGTCCCATCAAACACTCCCAGGGCAGGTCCAGGGTTAGAGAGAGAGTAAAGCTCCCTCCACACTGTCCCATCAAACACTCCCGGGGCAGGTACAGGGTCAGATACATAGTAATGCTCCCTGTACACTGTCCCATTAAACACTCCCAGGGCAGGTACAGGGTTCGATACAGAGTAAAGCTCCCTCTACACTGTCCCGTCAAACACTCCCAGGGCAGGTACAGGGTTCGATACAGAGTAAAGCTCCCTCTACACTGTCCCATCAAATACTCCCAGGGCAGGTACAGGGTTAGATACAGAGTAAAGCTCCCTCTACACCGTCCCATCAAACACTCCCAGAGCAGGTAGAGTGTTAGATACAGAGTAAAGCTCCCTCTACACTGTCCCATCAAATACTCCCAGGGCAGGTACAGGGTTAGATACAGACTAAAGCTCCCTCTACACTGTCCCATCAAACACTCCCAGGGCAGGTCCAGCAAGGATTAGGGACAGAGTAAAGCTCCCTCTACACTGTCCCATTAAACACTCCCAGGGCAGGTACAGGGTTAGATACAGAGTAAAGCTCCCTCTACACTGTCCCTTCAAACACTCCCAGGGCAGGTACAGGGTTAGATACAGAGTAAAGCTCCCTCTACACTGTCCCTTCAAACTCTCCCAGGGGAGGTACAGCACGGGTGAGATACAGAAGAAAGCTCCCTCTACACTGTCCCTTCAAACTCTCCCAGGGCAGGTACAGGGTTAGATACAGAGTAAAGCTCCCTCTACACTGTCCCATCAAACACTCCCAGGGCAGGTGCAGACTGAGATACAGAGTAAAGTTCCTCTTCACTATCACATCAAACACTCCCAGGGCAGGTACAGAGTTAGATTCAGAGGAAAGCTCCCTCTACACTGTCCCATCAAACACTCCCAGGGCAGGTCCAGGGCTAGATACAGAGTAAAGCTCCCTCCACACTGTCCCATCAAACACTCCCGGGGCAGGTACAGGGTTAGATACATAGTAATGCTCCCTCTACACTGTCCCATTAAACACTCCCAGGGCAGGTACAGGGTTAGATACAGAGTAAAGCTCCCTCTACACTGTCCCGTCAAACACTCCCAGGGCAGGTACAGGGTTAGATACAGAGTAAAGCTCCCTCCACACCGTCCCATCAAACACTCCCAGAGCAGGTAGAGTGTTAGATACAGAGTAAAGCTCCATCTACACTGTCCCATCAAATACTCCCAGGGCAGGTACAGGGTTAGATACAGAGTAAAGCTCCCTCTACACTGTCCCATCAATCACTCCCAGGTCAGGTACAGCAAGGATCAGGGAGAGAGTAAAGCTCCCTCTACACTGTCCCATCAAACACTCCCAGGGCAGGTACAGGGTTAGATACATCGTAATGCTCCCTCTACACTGTCCCATTAAACACTCCCAGGGCAGGTACAGGGTTAGATACAGAGTAAAGCTCCCTCTACACTGTCCCGTCAAACACTCCCAGGGCAGGTACAGGATTAGATACAGAGTAAAGCTCCCTCTACACTGTCCCATCAAATACTCCCAGGGCAGGTACAGGGTTAGATACAGAGTGAAGCTCCCTCTACACCGTCCCATCAAACACTCCCAGGGCAGGTACAGGATTAGATACAGAGTAAAGCTCCCTCTACACTGTCCCATCAAATACTCCCAGGGCAGGTACAGGGTTAGATACAGAGTGAAGCTCCCTCGACACTGTCCCCATCAAACACTCCCAGGACAGGTACAGCACGGGTTAAATACAGAGTAAAGCTCCCTCCACACTGTCCCATTAAACACACCCAGGGCAGGTACAGGATTAGATACAGAGTAAAGCTCCCTCTACACTGTCCCATCAAACACTCCCAGGGCAGGTACAGGGTTAGGTACAGAGTAAAGCTCCCTCCACACTGTCCCTTCAAACTCTCCCAGGGGAGGTACAGCACGGGTGAGATACAGAGGAAAGCTCCCTCTACACTGTCCCTTCAAACTCTCCCAGGGGAGGTACAGCACGGGTTAGATACAGAGTAAAGCTCCCTCTACACTGTCCCATCAAACACTCCCAGGGCAGGAACAGCACGGGTTAGATAAAGAGTAAAACTCCCTCGAAACTGTCCCATCAAACACTCCCAGGGCAGGTAAAGCACAGGTTCGACACAGAGCAAAGCTCCCTCTGCACTGTCCCATCAAACACTCCCAGGGCAGGTACAGGGTTAGATACAGAGTAAAGCTCCCTCTACACTGTCCCATCAAACACTCCCAGGGCAGGTACAGCACGGGTTAGATACAGAGGAAAGCTCCCTCTTCACTGTCCCTTCAAACTCTCCCAGAGGAGGTACAGCACGGGTGAGATACAGAGTAAAGCTCCCTCTACACTGTCCCATCAAACACTCCCAGGGCTGGTACAGGGTTAGATCCAGAGTAAAGCTCCCTCTACACTGTCCCATCAAACAATCCCATAGCAGGTAAAGCACGTGTTAGATACAGAGTAAAGCTCCCTCGACACTGTCCCATCAAACACTCCCAGGGGAGGTGCAGCACAGGTTAGATACAGAGTAAAACTCCCTCTACACTGTCCCATCAAACACTCGCAGGACGGGTACAGGGTTAGATCCAGAGTAAAGCTCCCTCTACACTGTCCCATCAAACACTCCCAGGGCAGGTACAGGGTTAGATACAGAGTAAAGCTCCCTCTACACTGTCCCATCAAATACTCCCAGGGCAGGTACAGGGTTAGATACAGAGTAAAGCTCCCTCTACACCGTCCCATCAAACACTCCCAGAGCAGGTAGAGTGTTAGATACAGAGTAAAGCTTCCTCTAAACTGTCCCATCAAATACTCCCAGGGCAGGTACAGGTTTAGATACAGAGTAAAGCTCCCTCTACACTGTCCCATCAAACACTCCCAGGGCAGGTACAGGGTTAGATACAGAGTAAAGCTCCCTCTACACTGTCCCTTCAAACACTCCCAGGGCAGGTACAGGGTTAGATACAGAGTAAAGCTCCCTCTACACTGTCCCATCAAACACTCCCAGGGCAGGTACAGGGTTAGATACAGAGTAAAGCTCCCTCGACACTGTCCCATCAAACACTCCCAGGGCAGGTACAGAGTTAGATACAGAGTAAAGCTCCCTCGACACTGTCCCCATCAAACACTCCCAGGGCAGGTACAGCACGGGTTAAATACAGAGTAAAGCTCCCTCCACACTGTCCCATTAAACACACCCAGGGCAGGTACAGGGTTAGATACAGAGTAAAGCTCCCTCCACACTGTCCCATCAAACACTCCCAGGGCAGGTACAGGGTTAGATACAGAGTAAAGCTCCCTCTATACTGTCCCTTCAAACTCTCCCAGGGGAGGTACAGCACGGGTGAGATACAGAGGAAAGCTCCCTCTACACTGTCCCTTCAAACTCTCCCAGGGGAGGTACAGCACGGGTTAGATACAGAGTAAAGCTCCCTCTACACTGTCCCATCAAACACTCCCAGGGCAGGAACAGCACGGGTTAGATACAGAGTAAAACTCCCTCGAAACTGTCCCATCAAACACTCCCAGGGCAGGTACAGGGTTAGATACAGAGTAAAGCTCGCTCGACACTGTCCCATCAAACACTCCCAGAGCAGGTACAGGGTTAGATACAGAGAAAAGCTCCCTCTACACTGTCCCCATCAAACACTCCCAGGGCAGGTACAGGGTTAGATACAGAGCAAAACTCCCTCGACACTGTCCCATCAAACTCTCCCAGGGCAGGTACAGGGTTAGACACAGAGTAAAGCTCCCTCTACACTGTCCCATCAAACACTCCCAGGGCAGGTGCAGAGTGAGATACAGAGTAAAGTTCCTCTTCACTGTCACATCAAACACTCCCAGGGCAGGCACAGAGTTAGATTCAGAGTAAAGCTCCCTCTACACTGTCCCATCAAACACTCCCAGGGCAGGTACAGGGTTAGATACAGAGTAAAGCTCCCTCTACACTGTCCCATCAAACACTCCCAGGGCAGGTGCAGAGTGAGATACAGAGTAAAGTTCCTCTTCACTGTCAAATCAAACACTCCCAGGGCAGGTACAGAGTTAGATTCAGAGTAAAGCTCCCTCGACACTGTCCCATCAAACACTCCCAGGGGAGGTGCTGCACAGGTTACATACAGAGTAAAGCTCCCTCTACACTGTCCCATCAAACACTCGCAGGACGGGTACAGGGTTAGATCCAGAGTAAAGCTCCCTCTACACTGTCCCATCAAACACTCCCAGGGCAGGTACAGGGTTAGATACAGAGTAAATCTCCCTCTACACTGTCCCATCAAACACTCCCAGGGCAGGGACAGGGTTAGATACAGAGTAAAGCTCCCTCTACACTGTCCCATCAAACACTCCCAGGGCAGGTTCAGGGTAAGATACAGATTAAAGCTCCCTCTACACTGTCCCTTCAAACACTCACAGGACAGGTACAGCACGGGTTAGATACAGAGTAAAGCTCCCTCTGCAGTGTCCCATCAAACACTCCCAGGGCAGGTACAGTGTTAGATACAGAGTAAAGCTCCCTCTACACTGTCCCATCAAACACTCCCAGGGCAGGTACAGGGTTAGATACATAGTAAAGCTCCCTCTACACTGTCCCATCAAACACTCCCAGGGCAGGTACAGGGTTAGATACAGAGTAAAGCTCCCTCTACACCGTCCCATCAAACACTCCCAGGGCAGGTACAGGGTTAGATACAGAGTAAAGCTCCCTCTACACTGTCCCATCAAACACTTCCAGGGCAGGTACAGGGTTAGATACAGAGTAAAGCTCCCTCTACACCGTCCCATCAAACACTCCCAGGGCAGGTACAGGGTTAGATACAGAGTAAAGCTCCCTCTACACTGTCCCATCAAACACTCCCAGGGCAGGTACAGGGTTAGATACAGAGTAAAGCTCCCTCGACACTGTCCCATCAAACACTCCCAGGGCAGGTACAGTGTTAGATACAGAGTAAAGCTCCCTCTACACTGTCCCGTCAAACACTCCCAGGGCAGGTACAGTGTTAGATACAGAGTAAAGCTCCCTCTACACTGTCCCATCAAACACTCCCAGGGCAGGAACAGGGTTAGATACAGAGTGAAGCTCCCTCTACACTGTCCCATCAAACACTCCCAGGGCAGGTACAGGGTTAGATACAGAGTAAAGCTCCCTCTACACTGTCCCGTCAAACACTCCCAGGGCAGGTACAGGGTTAGATACAGAGTAAAGCTCCCTCTACACTGTCCCATCAAACACTCCCAGGGCAGGTACAGGGTTAGATACAGAGTGAAGCTCCCTCTGCACAGCACGGGTTTGATACTGACCTCGAACGCACTGTCTGAACGGGTGGTTGAAACAGTTGGAATCGTTATTTTCCTAAAGGTAATTGGATTTCCAAATAAAGAAGAAATATTTGCATATTTCAAGCCCCTTTCACCACCTCAGGATGTGCCAATGAAGTACTTTGGAATTGTTGTCATTGAGATATTGTAGGAAACGCTGGAGGCAATTCACGCACAGCAAGATCCCACAAACAGCAACGAAATGAGAAGCAGATAATGTGTTTTAGTTGATGTTGGCCGAGGGATAAATCTCGGCCTGGGACACCAGAGGGTACCCCCTCTCGTCTTCTTTGAAATAGTGGCCGTGGGATCATCGGAGATGAAGGAGGTCTGGAGGGCCGAGAGCGGGAGAGCGTCGATTGGCCACAGACCTCGGACCGAGCTGACAAAGGCCGTCCGGCCCTTCGAGAAGGTCAAAACGCCCGGAAGCGATGGCTTCCCGGTCGAGCTGGGGGACTGGATAGGCCCAGACCTACTGGAAGTGTGCAGGGCGGTTATGCTTCTGGCAGGCAGCACGTCAGACTCCATGAGGAAAGGCATCGTCACCCTCGTTTACAAGCGGAAGAGGGAGAGGGAAGAAGTCAGAAATTGGGGAGCCATCTCCTTGCGAAATGTCGACGACAAGATTCTGTCCAAGGCCATCGCCAATGGGGTCAAGTCTGCTCTGGAGCGGGTAATCCACCCCAATCAGACCTGTACTGTACCCGGCAGGAAGATCTCTGATAGCCTTGCGCTGCTCAGGGATACGATTGCCGAGTGCAGGGCAGGAGGGTAGACACCTGCCTCACCATCCTGGACCAGGAGAAGGCCTCCGACAGACTATCCCACACGTACATGATGGACGTGCTCTCCAAGGTGGGTTTTGGGGATGGAAGCCGTGATTGTCTCCGACTGCTGTCTGTGGACATTGTAACGCAGTCCTAATCAACGGGTGGGAGTCGGAGAGCTCTCCGATCAGATCTGGAGTCAGGCCGGGCTGCCCTCTCTCCGCGGTCTTGTTCGTGTGTTGTATCGAGCCGTTTGCCGCGTCCATCAGGAAGGACGCAGGTATCTGGGCGGTGATGATCCCGGGCAGCGGAGGCTCTCAGGTTAAGGTCTCCCCGTACATGGACGACGTCACCGTCTTCTGCTCCGATCAGCAGTCGGTCCACAGACTGATGGGCGTCTGCGACCGTTTCGAGTTGGCCTCGGGGGGGGGGGGCCAGAGCGAACCGCAGTAGGAGCGAGGCCATGTTCTTCGGCAGGTGGGAGACCCGGTCCCTCGTCCCCTTCACCGACAGGTACCTGAAAGTACTGGGGATCTGGTCCGGGGGGCCCCAGGCCTGCACCAAAAACCGGGAGGGGCTGATCGCCATGGCCAAACAGAAGCTCGGTACGTTGGTGGGGTGATCCCTCTCCATAACCGGCAGGAACCTGGTGATAAGGTGTGAGATACTCGCGGTGTTGCCCTACGTGGTCAGGGTCTGGCCCATTCCCCGCCGATCCACTGTCACAGTCACCCGAGCTATCTCCCACTTTGTCTGGAGGCCCAAGGTAGACCGTGTCCTTAGGGTCACTATGTACAAGCCCCCCCAATGCCGCTCCGATCCTGAGGGCCACCTTCGTGTGTGGCTGCCTCAGGATGAGTGTAGACCCCCAGTACGCAAACACCAAGTGTCACTGCGTGCTGGGTTTCTACCTGTCCAACACAATGAGAAGGCTGGGTCTGGCCACGCTGGCCGAGCAGATGCAGGACGTCCCGTCCAGCTGGACCCCACCCCACCACCTATCCCAGGTGGAGAAGTTTCTGGGGAGGAACCCCTTCGACCACAAGGCCGACAGACAGTGGTCGGCACGGAACGAGCTGGGGGTCCTGCAGGGAAAGGAGAGGGCGGACTCGATCGGGCCGTTCCCCGACTAGACGGTCGACGCCATTTGGCAGGACGTCTCGTGGCCAGAACTGACCAACAGGCACCAGGAGGTGGCCTGGACGGTGGCGAGACGGGTCCTTCCAGTGCGGCCCTTCCAAAACGCACCACCGCGAGCTGCCCTCGAGGCTGCGGCAGGGAGGAGACCCTCGTCCACCTCCTGACGGGCTGCCCCTTCGCGCAGAGGGTGCGGAGCGAGCAGCGTTGGTGTCCGTCCTGGTTCATCCCCGACAGTTCGGTGACACAGGACGCCGCGCTCTACGGGCTGTTCCCCGGGACGCACACCGAGACAGACATCACCTGCGGCTGGCAGACCATCGACTCGGTGAAGGAGACCCTTTGGCCCGCCCGAAACCAGCTGAAAGAGCCGCCCACGACCGAGTGTTGCACAGTCCAAGGTCCGGGAGAACGTGCTGGGGACGCACTTAAGCGAGGTGCGGCCTACGCAAAGGCTCCATGGGGAAAGGCCACGGTGTAAGGCCTGTATTGTGCAGAATGAGTCATGAAAAATGGACTGTGTTTGGATTGTAATATTGGGATCGTATTGCGGACGATCTGTACTGTAATGGTTTGAATTGCATTGGTTTGGAATTGTGATGTTTATAAAGTATATTTTGAAATTTTAAAAGAAGGCTGAACAGACTGGGGCTCTTTTCTCTAGAAAAGAGAAGACTGAGGGGTGACCTGATAGAGGTCTTTAAGATTATGAAGGGGTTTCGATAGGGTAGACGTAGAGAAGATGTTTCCACTTGTGGGGGAGACCAGAACGAGGGGGCCATCAATATAAGAGAGTCACTAATAAATCCAATCGGGCAATTCAGGAGAAACTTCTTTACCCAGAGAGCGGTGAGAATGTGGAACTCGCTCCCACATGGAGTGGTCGAGGGGAATAGAATCGATGGATTTAAGGGGAAGCTCGATAAACACATGAGGGAGAAAGGAACAGAAGGAGATGGTGATAGGGTGAGATGGAGTAGGGAGGGAGGAGGCTCGTGTGGAGCATAAACACCGGGATAGACCGGTTGGGCCGAATGGCCTGTTTCTGTGCCGTAGACTCGATGTACTGTGTCCAACCAGAGTTGGTATCCCGACTGGTGGGGCAAGCAAGAACGAGGGAATGCACTCTCAAAGATAGAGTTGGGGTGATGTCAGGAGGCACTTCCTCACACAAAGGGGAGGGGGAAATCTGGAACTCTCTCCCCCCGAAAAAGCCGTCGAGGCCGGGGGTCAATTGGATCGATTTTTGTTGGGTGAGGGTATTAAGGGTTACGGAACCAAGGCGGGTAAATGGAGTTGAGAGGCAGATCAGCCGCGATCTGATAGAATGGCGGAACAGGCTCGAGGGGCTGAATGGCCTTCTCCTGTTCCAAGGTTCCGAATTCAAGGAGCCCGGCTGGCGTCTGATAGCTCATCCTGCCCTCACCTCTCTCTCTTTCTGTCACTACCTTGTCTCTCCCAGTCGAAGCCTGCTGAACCTTCCCCTCTTGTCCTCCCTTGGCTCTAAGCTCTCCCCTCAATGCACTCTTCCTTCTCCATCGCCAGTCACCCCATTGACCCATCGCAGTGTCTCCTGCTCTAACACATCCTTAAGCGTCGGCCGTGCCTCAGCGGGGTCTCGGTCTCCCCCTCGGAGTCAGAGGGTCGAGGGTCCGAGACCCCCCCACTCCAGAGACTCGAGCCCCGTAATCCAGGCCCTGACACTGCCCCCCCGGTGCCGGTACCGAGGGAGCGCCGCACTGTCGGAGGGGCCGTCTTTCGGGATGAGACGTTAAACCCAGGCCCCCCCTCTGTCTGCCCCTCTCGGGTGGGACGTGAAAGTTCCCACGGCCGCTACTGGAAGAGGAACGAGGAGGGAGGGAGGGAGAGGGGGGAGTTCTCCCCGGTCTCCCTCCCTCGACCAACATCATGAGAAAACAGATGATCTGGCCATTTATCACAATCGGTGTTTGTGGGATCTTGCTGTGCGCAAGTCGGCTGCCGCGTTTCCCACATTACAACAGTGAGCGCACTTCAAAGGTGACCAAAAAGTGGATGCTCTGCGCTGGGCGCATGTATCTGGTGAGGGAGCGAGGAACGGGCCTGGTGGACTCGGCTTCAAATCCATTCGGCCCCTTTGTTGAAATTTACTATCCCGTCGGCCATGACACGTGCCTGTATGCAAATGAGCTGCCAATGGGCATTGTCATTGGGCTGAACCCATTACTGCGTCATCAAGGCTCAGTGACGTCATCAATGGACTAGCCCATTGGAGATAAGGGACGTCGCATCGAGGTAAGATGGCGGCCATTAGCCCATGGAGGCGTTGCACGGCCGACAGACGGGGTACGGCCCGCGTTCAGTGCCCGTGTCGGGTCGGTCGGTGCTCGCGGGGAGCGGCCGGCCCCCCAGACAGCCTCGTGGTCCTTGGAGCAAGATGGGAACCCCCCTCACGCAAACCACCTTTGCTGGAGACCGGTGCCAGTGCTGGAAAGTCCCAGTGAGTGTTTTGGACGCTGGTTGACCAAGATAGTTGGGTGAGGTCAGGTTGGCGCTGGGCTCAGGGGAAGACGCCTCCCCTCCATGAGACGACAGTGGGCCGACATTGGGGATTAACTCACCGTAAACAGCTCCGCCCTGAACACGTGACGATTGGGGTACGAGACGATCGAGCCCATAAAGTGTCTCAGTTCAACGTAGAAGAGGACACAAGACTGAAGAGTTGAAACCGGCTTGGTCAGTTGGCCATTGGCAGCGTGCGGGTTGGTTTATCAATGGAATCGTGCGGGTCGGTTTATTAATGGAATCGTGTGGGTCGATTTATTAATTGAATCGTGTGGGTCAGTTTATTAATGGAATCGTGTGGGTCGGTTTATTAATTGAATCGTGTGGGGCAGTTTATTAATGGAATCGTGTGGGTCGATTTATTAATTGAATCGTGTGGGTCAGTTTATTAATTGAATCGTGTGGGTCAGTTTATTAATTGAATCGTGTGGGTCGGTTTATTAATTGAATCGTGTGGGTCGGTTTATGAATTGAATCGTGTGGGTCGGTTTATTAATTGAATCGTGTGGGTCAGTTTATTAATGGAATCGTGTGGGTCGGTTTATTAATTGAATCGTGTGGGGCAGTTTATTAATGGAATCGTGTGGGTCAGATTATTAATGGAATCGTGTGGGTCAGTTTATTAATGGAATCGTGTGGGTCGGTTTATTAATTGAATCGTGTGGGGCAGTTTATTAATGGAATCGTGTGGGTCAGATTATTAATTGAATCGTGTGGGTCGGTTTATTAATGGAATCGTGTGGGTCGGTTTATCAATGGAATCGTGTGGGTCGGTTTATCAATGGAATCGTGTGGGTCGGTTTATTAATGGAATCGTGTGGGTCGGTTTATCAATGGAATCGTGTGGGTCAGTTTATTAATAGAATCGTGTGGGTCGGTTTATCAATGGAATCGTGTGGGTCGGTTTATTAATGGAATCGTGTGGGTCGGTTTATCAATGGAATCGTGTGGGTCAGTTTATTAATAGAATCGTGTGGGTCGGTTTATCAATGGAATCGTGTGGGTCGGTTTATTAATAGAATCGTGTGGGTCGGTTTATCAATGGAATCGTGCGGGTCGGTTTATTAATGGAATCGTGTGGGTCGGTTTATCAATGGAATCGTGTGGGTCAGTTTATTAATAGAATCGTGTGGGTCGGTTTATCAATGGAATCGTGTGGGTCAGTTTATTAATTGAATCGTGTGGGTCAGTTTATTAATGGAATCGTGTGGGTCGGTTTATTAATAGAATCGTGTGGGTCGGTTTATTAATAGAATCGTGTGGGTCGGTTTATCAATGGAATCGTGTGGGTCAGTTTATTAATAGAATCGTGTGGGTCGGTTTATCAATGGAATCGTGTGGGTCAGTTTATTAATTGAATCGTGTGGGTCAGTTTATTAATTGAATCGTGTGGGTCGGTTTATTAATTGAATCGTGTGGGTCGGTTTATCAATGGAATCGTGTGGGTCGGTTTATCAATGGAATCGTGTGGGTCGGTTTATTAATTGAATCGTGTGGGTCGGTTTATCAATGGAATCGTGTGGGTCAGTTTATTAATTGAATCGTGTGGGTCGGTTTATTAATTGAATCGTGTGGGTCAGTTTATTAATTGAATCGTGTGGGTCGGTTTATTAATTGAATCGTGTGGGTTGGTTTATGAATGGAATCGTGTGGGTCGGTTTATTAATGGAATCGTGTGGGTCGGTTTATCAATGGAATCGTGTGGGTCGGTTTATTAATGGAATCGTGTGGGTCGGTTTATCAATGGAATCGTGTGGGTCGGTTTATTAATTGAATCGTGTGGGTCAGTTTATTAATTGAATCGTGCGGGTCGGTTTATTAATGGAATCGTGTGGGTCGGTTTATTAATTGAATCGTGTGGGTCAGTTTATTAATTGAATCGTGTGGGTCGGTTTATTAATGGAATCGTGTGGGTCGGTTTATTAATGGAATCGTGTGGGTCGGTTTATCAATGGAATCGTGTGGGTCGGTTTATTAATTGAATCGTGTGGGTCAGTTTATTAATTGAATCGTGCGGGTCGGTTTATTAATGGAATCGTGTGGGTCGGTTTATTAATTGAATCGTGTGGGTCAGTTTATTAATTGAATCGTGTGGGTCGGTTTATTAATGGAATCGTGTGGGTCGGTTTATTAATTGAATCGTGTGGGTCAGTTTATTAATTGAATCGTGCGGGTCGGTTTATTAATGGAATCGTGTGGGTCGGTTTATTAATTGAATCGTGTGGGTCAGTTTATTAATTGAATCGTGTGGGTCGGTTTATTAATGGAATCGTGTGGGTCGCTTTATTAATTGAATCGTGTGGGTCAGTTTATTAATTGAATCGTGTGGGTCAGTTTATTAATTGAATCGTGTGGGTCAGTTTATTAATGGAATCGTGTGGGTCGGTTTATCAATGGAATCGTGTGGGTCGGTTTATTAATAGAATCGTGTGGGTCAGTTTATTAATTGAATCGTGTGGGTCGGTTTATTAATGGAATCGTGTGGGTCGGTTTATTAATGGAATCGTGTGGGTCGGTTTATCAATGGAATCGTGCGGGTCGGTTTATTAATGGAATCGTGTGGGTCGATTTATTAATTGAATCGTGTGGGTCAGTTTATTAATTGAATCGTGTGGGTCAGTTTATTAATTGAATCGTGCGGGTCGGTTTATCAATGGAATCGTGCGGGTCGGTTTATTAATTGAATCGTGTGGGTCAGTTTATTAATTGAATCGTGTGGGTCGGTTTATCAATGGAATCGTGTGGGTCAGTTTATCAATGGAATCGTGCGGGTCGGTTTATTAATGGAATCGTGCAGGTCGGTTTATTAATAGAATCGTGTGGGTCAGTTTATTAATTAAATCGTGCGGGTCGGTTTATTAATGGAATCGTGCGGGTCGGTTTATTAATTGAATCGTGTGGGTCAGTTTATTAATTGAATCGTGTGGGTCAGTTTATTAATTGAATCGTGCGGGTCGGTTTATTAATGGAATCGTGTGGGTCGGTTTATTAATTGAATCGTGTGGGTCGGTTTATTAATTGAATCGTGCGGGTCGGTTTATTAATGGAATCGTGCGGGTCAGTTTATTAATTGAATCGTGCGGGTCGGTTTATTAATGGAATCGTGTGGGTCGGTTTATTAATGGAATCGTGTGGGTCGGTTTATTAATTGAATCGTGTGGGTCGGTTTATTAATTGAATCGTGCGGGTCGGTTTATTAATGGAATCGTGCGGGTCAGTTTATTAATTGAATCGTGTGGGTCGGTTTATTAATGGAATCGTGTGGGTCGGTTTATTAATTGAATCGTGTGGGTCGGTTTATTAATGGAATCGTGCGGGTCGGTTTATCAATGGAATCGTGTGGGTCGGTTTATTAATGGAATCGTGTGGGTCGGTTTATTAATAGAATCGTGTGGGTCGGTTTATTAATTGAATCGTGTGGGTCGGTTTATTAATAGAATCGTGTGGGTCGGTTTATTAATTGAATCGTGTGGGTCGGTTTATTAATTGAATCGTGTGGGTCGGTTTATTAATAGAATCGTGTGGGTCGGTTTATTAATTGAATCGTGTGGGTCGGTTTATTAATTGAATCGTGTGGGTCGGTTTATTAATGGAATCGTGTGGGTCGGTTTATTAATTGAATCGTGTGGGTCGGTTTATTAATGGAATCGTGTGGGTCGGTTTATTAATGGAATCGTGTGGGTCAGTTTATTAATGGAATCGTGTGGGTCGGTTTATTAATTGAATCGTGTGGGTCGGTTTATGAATGGAATCGTGTGGGTCGGTTTATTCATTAAATCGTGTGGGTCGGTTTATTAATGGAATCGTGTGGGTCGGTTTATTAATTGAATCGTGTGGGTCGGTTTATTAATGGAATCGTGTGGGTCGGTTTATTAATAGAATCGTGTGGGTCGGTTTATTAATAGAATCGTGTGGGTCGGTTTATTAATGGAATCGTGTGGGTCGGTTTATTAATTGAATCGTGTGGGTCGGTTTATTAATAGAATCGTGTGGGTCGGTTTATTAATTGAATCGTGTGGGTCGGTTTATGAATGGAATCGTGTGGGTCGGTTTATTAATGGAATCGTGTGGGTCGGTTTATTAATTGAATCGTGTGGGTCGGTTTATTAATGGAATCGTGTGGGTCGGTTTATTAATTGAATCGTGTGGGTCGGTTTATTAATAGAATCGTGTGGGTCGGTTTATTCATTAAATCGTGTGGGTCGGTTTATTAATGGAATCGTGTGGGTCGGTTTATTAATAGAATCGTGTGGGTCGGTTTATTAATGGAATCGTGTGGGTCGGTTTATTAATGGAATCGTGTGGGTCGGTTTATTAATGGAATCGTGTGGGTCGGTTTATTAATAGAATCGTGTGGGTCGGTTTATTAATTGAATCGTGTGGGTCGGTTTATGAATGGAATCGTGTGGGTCGGTTTATTCATTAAATCGTGTGGGTCGGTTTATTAATGGAATCGTGTGGGTCGGTTTATTAATTGAATCGTGTGGGTCGGTTTATTAATGGAATCGTGTGGGTCGGTTTATTAATTGAATCGTGTGGGTCGGTTTATAAATTGAATCGTGTGGGTCAGTTTATTAATGGAATCGTGTGGGTCAGTTCATTAATTGAATCGTGTGGGTCGGTTTATAAATTGAATCGTGTGGGTCGGTTTATGAATGGAATCGTGTGGGTCAGTTCATTAATTGAATCGTGTGGGTCGGTTTATTAATAGAATCGTGTGGGTCGGTTTATTAATGGAATCATGTGGGTCGGTTTATTAATGGAATCGTGTGGGTCGGTTTATTAATGGAATCGTGTGGGTCGGTTTATTAATGGAATCGTGTGGGTCGGTTTATTAATTGAATCGTGTGGGTCGGTTTATTAATTGAATCGTGTGGGTCGGTTTATTAATTGAATCGTGTGGGTCAGTTTATTAATTGAATCCTGTGGGTCGGTTTATTAATTGAATCGTGTGGGTCGGTTTATTAATGGAATCGTGTGGGTCGGTTTATTAATAGAATCGTGTGGGTCGGTTTATTAATTGAATCGTGTGGGTCGGTTTATTAATGGAATCGTGTGGGTCGGTTTATTAATTGAATCGTGTGGGTCGGTTTATTAATAGAATCGTGTGGGTCGGTTTATTAATAGAATCGTGTGGGTCGGTTTATTAATAGAATCGTGTGGGTCGGTTTATTAATTGAATCGTGTGGGTCGGTTTATTAATTGAATCCTGTGGGTCAGTTTATCAATGGAATCGTGTGGGTCAGTTAATCAATGGAATCGTGTGGGTCGGTTTATTAATGGTATCGTGTGGGTCGGTTTATTAATTGAATCGTGTGGGTCGGTTTATTAATTGAATCGTGTGGGTCGGTTTATTAATAGAATCGTGTGGGTCGGTTTATTAATTGAATCGTGTGGGTCGGTTTATTAATAGAATCGTGTGGGTCGGTTTATTAATAGAATCGTGTGGGTCGGTTTATTAATAGAATCGTGTGGGTCGGTTTATTAATTGAATCGTGTGGGTCGGTTTATTAATTGAATCCTGTGGGTCAGTTTATCAATGGAATCGTGTGGGTCAGTTAATCAATGGAATCGTGTGGGTCGGTTTATTAATGGTATCGTGTGGGTCGGTTTATTAATTGAATCGTGTGGGTCGGTTTATTAATTGAATCGTGTGGGTCCGTTTATCAATGGAATCGTGTGGGTCGGTTTATTAATGGTATCGTGTGGGTCGGTTTATTAATGGAATCGTGTGGGTCGGTTTATCAATGGAATCGTGTGGGTCGGTTTATTAATGGAATCGTGTGGGTCGGTTTATTAATTGAATCGTGTGGGTCAGTTTATCAATGGAATCGTGTGGGTCAGTTTATCAATGGAATCGTGTGGGTCGGTTTATCAATTGAATCGTGTGGGTCAGTTTATTAATTGAATCATGCGGGTCGGTTTATTAATGCAATCGTGTGGGTCGGTTTATTAATTGAATCGTGTGGGTCGGTTTATTAATTGAATCGTGCGGGTCGGTTTATTAATGGAATCGTGCGGGTCGGTTTATTAATAGAATCGTGTGGGTCGGTTTATTAATAGAATCGTGTGGGTCGGTTTATTAATGGAATCGTGTGGGTCAGTTTATTAATGGAATCGTGTGGGTCGGTTTATTAATTGAATCGTGTGGGTCAGTTTATTAATTGAATCGTGTGGGTCAGTTTATTAATGGAATCGTGTGGGTCAGTTCATTAATTGAATCGTGTGGGTCGGTTTATTAATGGAATCGTGTGGGTCAGTTTATTAATGGAATCGTGTGGGTCGGTTTATTAATTGAATCGTGTGGGTCAGTTTATTAATTGAATCGTGTGGGTCGGTTTATTAATTGAATCGTGTGGGTCAGTTTATTAATTGAATCCTGTGGGTCGGTTTATTAATTGAATCGTGCGGGTCGGTTTATTAATGGAATCGTGTGGGTCGGTTTATTAATGGAATCGTGTGGGTCGGTTTATTAATGGAATCGTGTGGGTCGGTTTATCAATGGAATCGTGTGGGTCAGTTTATTAATTGAATCCTGTGGGTCAGTTTATCAATGGAATCGTGTGGGTCGGTTTATTAATGAAATCGTGTGGGTCGGTTTATTAATTGAATCCTGTGGGTCAGTTTATCAATGGAATCGTGTGGGTCAGTTTATCAATGGAATCGTGTGGGTCGGTTTATTAATGGAATCGTTTGGGTCGGTTTATTAATGGAATCGTGTGGGTCGGTTTATTAATTGAATCGTGTGGGTTGGTTTATGAATTGAATCGTGTGGGTCAGTTTATCAATGGAATCGTGTGGGTCGGTTTATCAATGGAATCGTGTGGGTCGGTTTATTAATTGAATCGTGTGGGTCGGTTTATTAATGGAATCGTGTGGGTCGTTTTATTAATGGAATCGTGTGGGTCGGTTTATTAATTGAATCGTGTGGGTCGGTTTATTAATGGAATCGTGTGGGTCGGTTTATTAATTGAATCGTGTGGGTCGGTTTATCAATGGAATCGTGTGGGTCAGTTTATTAATTGAATCGTGCGGGTCGGTTTATCAATTGAATCGTGTGGGTCGGTTTATCAATGGAATCGTGTGGGTCGGTTTATTAATTGAATCGTGTGGGTCAGTTTATCAATGGAATCGTGCGGGTCGGTTTATTAATAGAATCGTGTGGGTCGGTTTATTAATAGAATCGTGTGGGTCGGTTTATTAATTGAATCGTGTGGGTCGGTTTATTAATTGAATCGTGTGGGTCGGTTTATTAATTGAATCGTGTGGGTCGGTTTATTAATTGAATCGTGTGGGTCGGTTTATTAATTGAATCGTGTGGGTCGGTTTATTAATGGAATCGTGCGGGTCGGTTTATTAATGGAATCGTGCGGGTCAGTTTATCAATGGAATCGTGTGGGTCGGTTTATTAATTGAATCGTGCGGGTCGGTTTATTAATAGAATCGTGTGGGTCGGTTTATTAATTGAATCTTGTGGGTCGGTTTATTAATGGAATCGTGTGGGTCGGTTTATTAATTGAATCGTGTGGGTCGGTTTATTAATGGAATCGTGTGGGTCGGTTTATTAATTGAATCGTGTGGGTCGGTTTATTAATGGAATCGTGTGGGTCAGTTTATTAATTGAATCGTGTGGGTCGGTTTATTAATTGAATCGTGTGGGTCGGTTTATTAATAGAATCGTGTGGGTCAGTTTATTAATGGAATCGTGTGGGTCGGTTTATTAATGGAATCGTGTGGGTCGGTTTATTAATTGAATCGTGTGGGTCGGTTTATTAATAGAATCGTGTGGGTCGGTTTATTAATGGAATCGTGTGGGTCGGTTTATTAATTGAATCGTGTGGGTCGGTTTATTAATTGAATCGTGTGGGTCGGTTTATTAATTGAATCGTGTGGGTCGGTTTATTAATAGAATCGTGTGGGTCGGTTTATTAATAGAATCGTGTGGGTCGGTTTATTAATAGAATCGTGTGGGTCGGTTTATTAATAGAATCGTGTGGGTCGGTTTATTAATGGAATCGTGTGGGTCGGTTTATTAATTGAATCGTGTGGGTCGGTTTATTAATTGAATCGTGTGGGTCGGTTTATTAATGGAATCGTGTGGGTCGGTTTATTAATGGAATCGTGTGGGTCGGTTTATTAATTGAATCGTGTGGGTCGGTTTATAAATTGAATCGTGTGGGTCGGTTTATTAATGGAATCGTGTGGGTCGGTTTATTAATTGAATCGTGTGGGTCGGTTTATAAATTGAATCGTGTGGGTCGGTTTATTAATTGAATCGTGTGGGTCGGTTTATTAATGGAATCGTGCGGGTCGGTTTATTAATTGAATCGTGTGGGTCGGTTTATTAATTGAATCGTGTGGGTCGGTTTATAAATTGAATCGTGTGGGTCAGTTTATTAATGGAATCGTGTGGGTCAGTTCATTAATTGAATCGTGTGGGTCGGTTTATTAATGGAATCGTGTGGGTCGGTTTATTAATTGAATCGTGTGGGTCGGTTTATTAATTGAATCGTGTGGGTCGGTTTATTAATTGAATCGTGTGGGTCAGTTTATTAATTGAATCCTGTGGGTCGGTTTATTAATTGAATCGTGTGGGTCGGTTTATTAATGGAATCGTGTGGGTCGGTTTATTAATGGTATCGTGTGGGTCGGTTTATTAATGGAATCGTGTGGGTCGGTTTATCAATGGAATCGTGTGGGTCGGTTTATTAATGGAATCGTGTGGGTCGGTTTATTAATTGAATCGTGTGGGTCAGTTTATCAATGGAATCGTGTGGGTCAGTTTATCAATGGAATCGTGTGGGTCGGTTTATCAATGGAATCGTGTGGGTCAGTTTATTAATTGAATCATGCGGGTCGGTTTATTAATGCAATCGTGTGGGTCGGTTTATTAATTGAATCGTGTGGGTCGGTTTATTAATTGAATCGTGCGGGTCGGTTTATTAATGGAATCGTGCGGGTCGGTTTATTAATGGAATCGTGTGGGTCGGTTTATTAATAGAATCGTGTGGGTCGGTTTATTAATGGAATCGTGTGGGTCGGTTTATTAATTGAATCGTGTGGGTCGGTTTATTAATTGAATCGTGTGGGTCAGTTTATTAATGGAATCGTGTGGGTCAGTTTATTAATTGAATCGTGTGGGTCAGTTTATCAATGGAATCGTGTGGGTCGGTTTATTAATGAAATCGTGTGGGTCGGTTTATTAATTGAATCCTGTGGGTCAGTTTATCAATGGAATCGTGTGGGTCAGTTTATCAATGGAATCGTGTGGGTCGGTTTATTAATGGAATCGTTTGGGTCGGTTTATCAATGGAATCGTGTGGGTCGGTTTATTAATTGAATCGTGTGGGTCGGTTTATTAATTGAATCGTGTGGGTCGGTTTATTAATTGAATCGTGTGGGTCGGTTTATCAATGGAATCGTGTGGGTCAGTTTATCAATGGAATCGTGTGGGTCGGTTTATTAATGGAATCGTGTGGGTCGGTTTATCAATGGAATCGTGTGGGTCAGTTTATCAATGGAATCGTGTGGGTCGGTTTATTAATTGAATCGTGCGGGTCGGTTTATTAATGGAATCGTGTGGGTCGGTTTATTAATTGAATCGTGTGGGTCGGTTTATTAATTGAATCGTGTGGGTCGGTTTATCAATGGAATCGTGTGGGTCAGTTTATCAATGGAATCGTGTGGGTCGGTTTATTAATGGAATCGTGTGGGTCGGTTTATCAATGGAATCGTGTGGGTCAGTTTATCAATGGAATCGTGTGGGTCGGTTTATCAATGGAATCGTGTGGGTCAGTTTATTAATAGAATCGTGTGGGTCGGTTTATTAATTGAATCGTGTGGGTCGGTTTATTAATGGAATCGTGTGGGTCGGTTTATTAATGGAATCGTGTGGGTCGGTTTATTAATAGAATCGTGTGGGTCAGTTTATTAATTGAATCGTGTGGGTCGGTTTATTAATAGAATCGTGTGGGTCGGTTTATTAATTGAATCGTGTGGGTCGGTTTATCAATGGAATCGTGTGGGTCGGTTTATTAATGGAATCGTGTGGGTCGGTTTATTAATTGAATCGTGTGGGTCGGTTTATTAATGGAATCGTGTGGGTCGTTTTATTAATGGAATCGTGTGGGTCGGTTTATTAATTGAATCGTGTGGGTCGGTTTATTAATGGAATCGTGTGGGTCGGTTTATTAATTGAATCGTGTGGGTCGGTTTATCAATGGAATCGTGTGGGTCAGTTTATTAATTGAATCGTGCGGGTCGGTTTATCAATTGAATCGTGTGGGTCGGTTTATCAATGGAATCGTGTGGGTCGGTTTATTAATTGAATCGTGTGGGTCAGTTTATCAATGGAATCGTGTGGGTCGGTTTATGAATAGAATCGTGTGGGTCGGTTTATTAATAGAATCGTGTGGGTCGGTTTATTAATTGAATCGTGTGGGTCGGTTTATTAATTGAATCGTGTGGGTCGGTTTATTAATTGAATCGTGTGGGTCGGTTTATTAATTGAATCGTGTGGGTCGGTTTATTAATTGAATCGTGTGGGTCGGTTTATTAATTGAATCGTGTGGGTCGGTTTATTAATGGAATCATGCGGGTCGGTTTATTAATGGAATCGTGCGGGTCAGTTTATCAATGGAATCGTGTGGGTCGGTTTATTAATTGAATCGTGCGGGTTGGTTTATTAATAGAATCGTGTGGGTCGGTTTATTAATTGAATCTTGTGGGTCGGTTTATTAATGGAATCGTGTGGGTCGGTTTATTAATTGAATCGTGTGGGTCGGTTTATTAATTGAATCGTGTGGGTCGGTTTATTAATTGAATCGTGTGGGTCGGTTTATTAATGGAATCGTGTGGGTCGGTTTATTAATTGAATCGTGTGGGTCGGTTTATTAATTGAATCGTGTGGGTCGGTTTATTAATTGAATCGTGTGGGTCGGTTTATTAATTGAATCGTGTGGGTCAGTTTATTAATGGAATCGTGTGGGTCGGTTTATTAATGGAATCGTGTCGGTCAGTTTATTAATTGAATCGTGTGGGTCGGTTTATTAATTGAATCGTGTGGGTCGGTTTATTAATTGAATCGTGTGGGTCGGTTAATTAATTGAATCGTGTGGGTCGGTTTATTAATGGAATCGTGTGGGTCGGTTTATTAATTGAATCGTGTGGGTCAGTTTATTAATGGAATCGTGTGGGTCGGTTTATTAATTGAATCGTGTGGGTCGGTTTATTAATGGAATCGTGTGGGTCGGTTTATTAATTGAATCGTGTGGGTCGGTTTATTAATTGAATCGTGTGGGTCGGTTTATTAATAGAATCGTGCGGGTCGGTTTATCAATGGAATCGTGTGGGTCGGTTTATTAATGGAATCGTGTGGGTCGGTTTATTAATGGAATCGTGCGGGTCAGTTTATCAATGGAATCGTTTGGGTCGGTTTATTAATTGAATCGTGTGGGTCTGTTTATTAATGGAATCGTGTGGGTCAGTTTATCAATGGAATCGTGTGGGTCGGTTTATTAATTGAATCGTGTGGGTCGGTTTATTAATGGAATCGTGTGGGTCGGTTTATTAATTGAATCGTGTGGGTCGGTTTATTAATGGAATCGTGTGGGTCGGTTTATTAATGGAATCGTGTGGGTCGGTTTATTAATGGAATCGTGCGGGTCGGTTTATTAATTGAATCGTGCGGGTCGGTTTATTAATTGAATCGTGTGGGTCGGTTTATTAATGGAATCGTGTGGGTCGGTTTATTAATGGAATCGTGTGGGTCGGTTTATTAATTGAATCGTGCGGGTCGGTTTATTAATGGAATCGTGCGGGTCGGTTTATTAATTGAATCGTGTGGGTCGGTTTATTAATGGAATCGTGTGGGTCGGTTTATTAATGGAATCGTGTGGGTCGGTTTATTAATTGAATCGTGTGGGTCGGTTTATTAATGGAATCGTGTGGGTCAGTTTATTAATAGAATCGTGTGGGTCGGTTTATTAATAGAATCGTGTGGGTCGGTTTATTAATGGAATCGTGTGGGTCAGTTTATTAATAGAATCGTGTGGGTCAGTTTATTAATTGAATCGTGCGGGTCGGTTTATTAATTGAATCGTGCGGGTCGGTTTATTAATAGAATCGTGTGGGTCGGTTTATTAATAGAATCGTGTGGGTCAGTTTATTAATTGAATCGTGCGGGTCGGTTTATTAATTGAATCGTGCGGGTCGGTTTATTAATAGAATCGTGTGGGTCGGTTTATTAATGGAATCGTGTGGGTCGGTTTATTAATAGAATCGTGTGGGTCGGTTTATTAATGGAATCGTGTGGGTCGGTTTATTAATAGAATCGTGTGGGTCGGTTTATTAATAGAATCGTGTGGGTCGGTTTATTAATTGAATCGTGTGGGTCGGTTTATTAATGGAATCGTGTGGGTCGGTTTATTAATGGAATCGTGTGGGTCGGTTTATTAATAGAATCGTGTGGGTCGGTTTATTAATTGAATCGTGTGGGTCGGTTTATTAATAGAATCGTGTGGGTCGGTTTATTAATAGAATCGTGTGGGTCGGTTTATTAATGGAATCGTGTGGGTCGGTTTATTAATAGAATCGTGTGGGTCGGTTTATTAATAGAATCGTGTGGGTCGGTTTATTAATAGAATCGTGTGGGTCGGTTTATTAATTGAATCGTGTGGGTCGGTTTATTAATTGAATCGTGTGGGTCGGTTTATTAATAGAATCGTGTGGGTCGGTTTATTAATTGAATCGTGTGGGTCGGTTTATTAATTGAATCGTGTGGGTCGGTTTATTAATAGAATCGTGTGGGTCGGTTTATTAATAGAATCGTGTGGGTCGGTTTATTAATAGAATCGTGTGGGTCGGTTTATTAATTGAATCGTGTGGGTCGGTTTATTAATTGAATCGTGTGGGTCGGTTTATTAATAGAATCGTGCGGGTCAGTTTATTAATTGAATCGTGTGGGTCGGTTTATTAATAGAATCGTGTGGGTCGGTTTATTAATAGAATCGTGTGGGTCGGTTTATTAATGGAATCGTGTGGGTCGGTTTATTAATAGAATCGTGCGGGTCAGTTTATTAATTGAATCGTGTGGGTCGGTTTATTAATAGAATCGTGCGGGTCGGTTTATTAATTGAATCGTGTGGGTCGGTTTATTAATTGAATCGTGTGGGTCGGTTTATTAATAGAATCGTGTGGGTCGGTTTATTAATGGAATCGTGTGGGTCGGTTTATTAATGGAATCGTGTGGGTTGGTTTATTAATTGAATCGTGTGGGTCGGTTTATTAATTGAATCGTGTGGGTCGGTTTATTAATTGAATCGTGTGGGTCGGTTTATTAATTGAATCGTGTGGGTCGGTTTATTAATTGAATCGTGTGGGTCTGTTTATTAATAGAATCGTGTGGGTCGGTTTATTAATAGAATCGTGTGGGTCGGTTTATTAATGGAATCGTGTGGGTCGGTTTATTAATTGAATCGTGTGGGTCGGTTTATTAATAGAATCGTGTGGGTCTGTTTATTAATAGAATCGTGTGGGTCGGTTTATTAATGGAATCGTGTGGGTCGGTTTATTAATTGAATCGTGTGGGTCGGTTTATTAATAGAATCGTGTGGGTCTGTTTATTAATAGAATCGTGTGGGTCGGTTTATTAATAGAATCGTGTGGGTCGGTTTATTAATGGAATCGTGTGGGTCGGTTTATTAATGGAATCGTGTGGGTCAGTTTATTAATGGAATCGTGTGGGTCGGTTTATTAATTGAATCGTGTGGGTCGGTTTATTAATTGAATCGTGTGGGTCCGTTTATTAATAGAATCGTGTGGGTCGGTTTATTAATTGAATCGTGTGGGTCGGTTTATTAATTGAATCGTGTGGGTCGGTTTATTAATTGAATCGTGTGGGTCGGTTTATTAATTGAATCGTGTGGGTCGGTTTATTAATGGAATCGTGTGGGTCGGTTTATTAATTGAATCGTGTGGGTCGGTTTATTAATGGAATCGTGTGGGTCGGTTTATTAATGGAATCGTGTGGGTCAGTTTATTAATAGAATCGTGTGGGTCGGTTTATTAATAGAATCGTGTGGGTCGGTTTATTAATAGAATCGTGTGGGTCGGTTTATTAATGGAATCGTGTGGGTCAGTTTATTAATAGAATCGTGTGGGTCGGTTTATTAATTGAATCGTGTGGGTCAGTTTATTAATTGAATCGTGTGGGTCAGTTTATTAATTGAATCGTGTGGGTCGGTTTATTAATGGAAACGTGTGGGTCGGTTTATTAATGGAATCGTGTGGGTCGGTTTATTAATTGAATCGTGTGGGTCAGTTTATTAATGGAATCGTGTGGGTCGGTTTATTAATGGAATCGTGTGGGTCGGTTTATTAATAGAATCGTGTGGGTCGGTTTATTAATTGAATCGTGTGGGTCGGTTTATTAATAGAATCGTGTGGGTCGGTTTATTAATAGAATCGTGTGGGTCGGTTTATTAATGGAATCGTGTGGGTCGGTTTATTAATTGAATCGTGTGGGTCAGTTTATTAATTGAATCGTGTGGGTCAGTTTATTAATAGAATCGTGCGGGTCGGTTTATTAATGGAAACGTGTGGGTCAGTTTATTAATAGAATCGTGTGGGTCGGTTTATTAATTGAATCGTGTGGGTCAGTTTATTAATAGAATCGTGTGGGTCGGTTTATTAATGGAAACGTGTGGGTCAGTTTATTAATAGAATCGTGTGGGTCGGTTTATTAATTGAATCGTGTGGGTCAGTTTATTAATAGAATCGTGTGGGTCGGTTTATTAATTGAATCGTGTGGGTCAGTTTATTAATAGAATCGTGCGGGTCAGTTTATTAATAGAATCGTGTGGGTCGGTTTATTAATAGAATCGTGTGGGTCGGTTTATTAATAGAATCGTGTGGGTCGGTTTATTAATGGAATCGTGTGGGTCGGTTTATTAATAGAATCGTGTGGGTCGGTTTATTAATAGAATCGTGTGGGTCAGTTTATTAATAGAATCGTGCGGGTCGGTTTATTAATAGAATCGTGTGGGTCAGTTTATTAATAGAATCGTGCGGGTCGGTTTATTAATTGAATCGTGTGGGTCGGTTTATTAATTGAATCGTGTGGGTCAGTTTATTAATTGAATCGTGTGGGTCAGTTTATTAATAGAATCGTGCGGGTCGGTTTATTAATGGAAACGTGTGGGTCAGTTTATTAATAGAATCGTGTGGGTCGGTTTATTAATAGAATCGTGTGGGTCGGTTTATTAATAGAATCGTGTGGGTCGGTTTATTAATGGAATCGTGTGGGTCGGTTTATTAATTGAATCGTGTGGGTCGGTTTATTAATTGAATCGTGTGGGTCAGTTTATTAATTGAATCGTGTGGGTCGGTTTATTAATAGAATCGTGCGGGTCGGTTTATTAATAGAATCGTGTGGGTCGGTTTATTAATTGAATCGTGTGGGTCGGTTTATTAATAGAATCGTGCGGGTCGGTTTATTAATAGAATCGTGTGGGTCGGTTTATTAATTGAATCGTGTGGGTCGGTTTATTAATTGAATCGTGTGGGTCGGTTTATTAATTGAATCGTGTGGGTCGGTTTATTAATAGAATCGTGCGGGTCGGTTTATTAATGGAAACGTGTGGGTCAGTTTATTAATAGAATCGTGTGGGTCGGTTTATTAATGGAATCGTGTGGGTCGGTTTATTAATAGAATCGTGTGGGTCAGTTTATTAATGGAATCGTGTGGGTCGGTTTATTAATAGAATCGTGTGGGTCGGTTTATTAATAGAATCGTGTGGGTCGGTTTATTAATTGAATCGTGTGGGTCTGTTTATTAATTGAATCGTGCGGGTCAGTTTATTAATTGAATCGTGTGGGTCGGTTTATTAATGGAAACGTGTGGGTCAGTTTATTAATAGAATCGTGTGGGTCGGTTTATTAATGGAATCGTGTGGGTCAGTTTATTAATAGAATCGTGTGGGTCGGTTTATTAATAGAATCCTGTGGGTCGGTTTATTAATAGAATCGTGTGGGTCTGTTTATTAATGGAATCGTGTGGGTCAGTTTATTAATGGAATCGTGTGTGTCGGTTTATTAATAGAATCGTGTGGGTCAGTTTATTAATGGAATCGTGTGGGTCAGTTTATTAATGGAAACGTGTGGGTCAGTTTATTAATAGAATCGTGTGGGTCGGTTTATTAATGGAATCGTGTGGGTCAGTTTATTAATAGAATCGTGTGGGTCGGTTTATTAATAGAATCCTGTGGGTCGGTTTATTAATAGAATCGTGTGGGTCTGTTTATTAATGGAATCGTGTGGGTCAGTTTATTAATGGAATCGTGTGGGTCGGTTTATTAATAGAATCGTGTGGGTCAGTTTATTAATGGAATCGTGTGGGTCAGTTTATTAATGGAATCGTGTGGGTCGGTTTATTAATAGAATCGTGTGGGTCGGTTTATTAATAGAATCGTGTGGGTCGGTTTATTAATGGAAACGTGTGGGTCAGTTTATTAATAGAATCGTGTGGGTCGGTTTATTAATGGAAACGTGTGGGTCAGTTTATTAATAGAATCGTGTGGGTCGGTTTATTAATAGAATCGTGTGGGTCGGTTTATTAATAGAATCGTGTGGGTCGGTTTATTAATTGAATCGTGTGGGTCGGTTTATTAATAGAATCGTGCGGGTCGGTTTATTAATAGAATCGTGTGGGTCGGTTTATTAATGGAATCGTGTGGGTCGGTTTATTAATAGAATCGTGTGGGTCAGTTTATTAATGGAATCGTGTGGGTCAGTTTATTAATAGAATCGTGTGGGTCAGTTTATTAATAGAATCGTGTGGGTCGGTTTATTAATGGAATCGTGTGGGTCAGTTTATTAATAGAATCGTGTGGGTCGGTTTATTAATAGAATCCTGTGGGTCGGTTTATTAATAGAATCGTGTGGGTCTGTTTATTAATTGAATCGTGTGGGTCGGTTTATTAATAGAATCGTGTGGGTCGGTTTATTAATAGAATCGTGTGGGTCAGTTTATTAATTGAATCGTGTGGGTCGGTTTATTAATTGAATCGTGTGGGTCGGTTTATTAATTGAATCGTGTGGGTCGGTTTATTAATTGAATCGTGTGGGTCGGTTTATTAATAGAATCGTGTGGGTCTGTTTATTAATTGAATCGTGTGGGTCTGTTTATTAATTGAATCGTGTGGGTCGGTTTATTAATTGAATCGTGTGGGTCGGTTTATTAATGGAATCGTGTGGGTCGGTTTATTAATGGAATCGTGTGGGTCGGTTTATTAATAGAATCGTGTGGGTCTGTTTATTAATTGAATCGTGTGGGTCGGTTTATTAATAGAATCGTGTGGGTCTGTTTATTAATTGAATCGTGTGGGTCTGTTTATTAATTGAATCGTGTGGGTCGGTTTATTAATAGAATCGTGTGGGTCTGTTTATTAATTGAATCGTGTGGGTCTGTTTATTAATTGAATCGTGTGGGTCGGTTTATTAATTGAATCGTGTGGGTCGGTTTATTAATTGAAACGTGTGGGTCGGTTTATTAATAGAATCGTGTGGGTCGGTTTATTAATTGAATCGTGTGGGTCAGTTTATTAATATAATCGTGCGGGTCGGTTTATTAATGGAAACGTGTGGGTCAGTTTATTAATAGAATCGTGTGGGTCGGTTTATTAATGGAATCGTGTGGGTCGGTTTATTAATTGAATCGTGTGGGTCAGTTTATTAATAGAATCGTGTGGGTCGGTTTATTAATGGAATCCTGTGGGTCGGTTTATTAATGGAATCGTGTGGGTCGGTTTATTAATTGAATCGTGTGGGTCGGTTTATTAATGGAATCGTGTGGGTCGGTTTATTAATAGAATCGTGTGGGTCGGTTTATTAATAGAATCGTGTGGGTCGGTTTATTAATAGAATCGTGCGGGTCGGTTTATTAATAGAATCGTGTGGGTCAGTTTATTAATTGAATCGTGTGGGTCGGTTTATTAATGGAATCGTGTGGGTCGGTTTATTAATGGAATCGTGTGGGTCGGTTTATTAATAGAATCGTGTGGGTCGGTTTATTAATGGAATCGTGTGGGTCGGTTTATTAATAGAATCGTGTGGGTCGGTTTATTAATGGAATCGTGTGGGTCGGTTTATTAATAGAATCGTGTGGGTCGGTTTATTAATGGAATCGTGTGGGTCAGTTTATTAATAGAATCGTGTGGGTCGGTTTATTAATGGAATCGTGTGGGTCGGTTTATTAATGGAATCGTGTGGGTCGGTTTATTAATGGAATCGTGTGGGTCGGTTTATTAATAGAATCGTGTGGGTCGGTTTATTAATGGAATCGTGTGGGTCGGTTTATTAATAGAATCGTGTGGGTCGGTTTATTAATGGAATCGTGTGGGTCGGTTTATTAATGGAATCGTGTGGGTCGGTTTATTAATAGAATCGTGTGGGTCGGTTTATTAATTGAATCGTGTGGGTCGGTTTATTAATGGAATCGTGTGGGTCGGTTTATTAATAGAATCGTGCGGGTCGGTTTATTAATAGAATCGTGTGGGTCAGTTTATTAATTGAATCGTGTGGGTCGGTTTATTAATGGAATCGTGTGGGTCGGTTTATTAATGGAATCCTGTGGGTCGGTTTATTAATGGAATCGTGTGGGTCGGTTTATTAATTGAATCGTGTGGGTCGGTTTATTAATAGAATCGTGTGGGTCGGTTTATTAATGGAATCCTGTGGGTCGGTTTATTAATGGAATCGTGTGGGTCGGTTTATTAATTGAATCGTGTGGGTCGGTTTATTAATAGAATCGTGTGGGTCGGTTTATTAATGGAATCCTGTGGGTCGGTTTATTAATGGAATCGTGTGGGTCGGTTTATTAATTGAATCGTGTGGGTCGGTTTATTAATTGAATCGTGTGGGTCGGTTTATTAATAGAATCGTGTGGGTCGGTTTATTAATGGAATCCTGTGGGTCGGTTTATTAATGGAATCGTGTGGGTCGGTTTATTAATTGAATCGTGTGGGTCGGTTTATTAATGGAATCGTGTGGGTCGGTTTATTAATAGAATCGTGTGGGTCGGTTTATTAATGGAATCGTGTGGGTCGGTTTATTAATGGAATCGTGTGGGTCGGTTTATTAATAGAATCGTGTGGGTCGGTTTATTAATTGAATCGTGTGGGTCGGTTTATTAATGGAATCGTGTGGGTCGGTTTATTAATGGAATCGTGTGGGTCGGTTTATTAATAGAATCGTGTGGGTCGGTTTATTAATTGAATCGTGTGGGTCGGTTTATTAATTGAATCGTGTGGGTCGGTTTATTAATGGAATCGTGTGGGTCGGTTTATTAATAGAATCGTGTGGGTCGGTTTATTAATTGAATCGTGTGGGTCGGTTTATTAATGGAATCGTGTGGGTCGGTTTATTAATGGAATCGTGTGGGTCGGTTTATTAATAGAATCGTGTGGGTCGGTTTATTAATGGAATCGTGTGGGTCGGTTTATTAATAGAATCGTGTGGGTCGGTTTATTAATAGAATCGTGTGGGTCAGTTTATTAATGGAATCGTGTGGGTCGGTTTATTAATTGAATCGTGTGGGTCGGTTTATTAATAGAATCGTGTGGGTCGGTTTATTAATGGAATCGTGTGGGTCGGTTTATTAATAGAATCGTGTGGGTCGGTTTATTAATTGAATCGTGTGGGTCGGTTTATTAATAGAATCGTGTGGGTCGGTTTATTAATTGAATCGTGTGGGTCAGTTTATTAATAGAATCGTGCGGGTCGGTTTATTAATGGAATCGTGTGGGTCGGTTTATTAATAGAATCGTGTGGGTCGGTTTATTAATTGAATCGTGTGGGTCAGTTTATTAATAGAATCGTGCGGGTCGGTTTATTAATGGAATCGTGTGGGTCGGTTTATTAATAGAATCGTGTGGGTCGGTTTATTAATTGAATCGTGTGGGTCGGTTTATTAATGGAATCGTGTGGGTCGGTTTATTAATAGAATCGTGTGGGTCGGTTTATTAATTGAATCGTGTGGGTCGGTTTATTAATTGAATCGTGTGGGTCGGTTTATTAATGGAATCGTGTGGGTCGGTTTATTAATAGAATCGTGTGGGTCGGTTTATTAATAGAATCGTGTGGGTCGGTTTATTAATGGAATCGTGTGGGTCGGTTTATTAATAGAATCGTGTGGGTCGGTTTATTAATAGAATCGTGTGGGTCGGTTTATTAATGGAATCGTGTGGGTCAGTTTATTAATAGAATCGTGTGGGTCGGTTTATTAATGGAATCGTGTGGGTCGGTTTATTAATAGAATCGTGTGGGTCGGTTTATTAATAGAATCGTGTGGGTCGGTTTATTAATGGAATCGTGTGGGTCAGTTTATTAATAGAATCGTGTGGGTCGGTTTATTAATAGAATCGTGTGGGTCGGTTTATTAATGGAATCGTGTGGGTCAGTTTATTAATAGAATCGTGTGGGTCGGTTTATTAATGGAATCGTGTGGGTCGGTTTATTAATAGAATCGTGTGGGTCGGTTTATTAATTGAATCGTGTGGGTCGGTTTATTAATGGAATCGTGTGGGTCGGTTTATTAATGGAATCGTGTGGGTCGGTTTATTAATGGAATCGTGTGGGTCGGTTTATTAATGGAATCGTGTGGGTCGGTTTATTAATGGAATCGTGTGGGTCGGTTTATTAATGGAATCGTGTGGGTCGGTTTATTAATGGAATCGTGTGGGTCGGTTTATTAATGGAATCGTGTGGGTCGGTTTATTAATGGAATCGTGTGGGTCGGTTTATTAATGGAATCGTGTGGGTCGGTTTATTAATGGAATCGTGTGGGTCGGTTTATTAATGGAATCGTGTGGGTCGGTTTATTAATAGAATCGTGTGGGTCGGTTTATTAATTGAATCGTGTGGGTCGGTTTATTAATAGAAACGTGTGGGTCGGTTTATTAATGGAATCGTGTGGGTCGGTTTATTAATTGAAACGTGTGGGTCGGTTTATTAATTGAATCGTGTGGGTCGGTTTATTAATGGAATCGTGTGGGTCGGTTTATTAATAGAATCGTGTGGGTCGGTTTATTAATTGAATCGTGTGGGTCGGTTTATTAATTGAATCGTGTGGGTCGGTTTATTAATGGAATCGTGTGGGTCAGTTTATTAATTGAATCGTGTGGGTCGGTTTATTAATGGAATCGTGTGGGTCGGTTTATTAATTGAATCGTGTGGGTCGGTTTATTAATTGAATCGTGTGGGTCGGTTTATTAATGGAATCGTGTGGGTCGGTTTATTAATTGAATCGTGTGGGTCGGTTTATTAATTGAATCGTGTGGGTCGGTTTATTCATGGAATCGTGTGGGTCGGTTTATTAATGGAATCGTGTGGGTCAGTTTATTCATGGAATCGTGTGGGTCGGTTTATTAATGGAATCGTGTGGGTCGGTTTATTAATTGAATCGTGTGGGTCGGTTTATTAATTGAATCGTGTGGGTCGGTTTATTAATGGAATCGTGTGGGTCGGTTTATTAATTGAATCGTGTGGGTCGGTTTATTAATTGAATCGTGTGGGTCGGTTTATTCATGGAATCGTGTGGGTCGGTTTATTAATGGAATCGTGTGGGTCAGTTTATTAATTGAATCGTGTGGGTCGGTTTATTAATGGAATCGTGTGGGTCGGTTTATTAATGGAATCGTGTGGGTCGGTTTATTAATTGAATCGTGTGGGTCGGTTTATTAATAGAATCGTGTGGGTCGGTTTATTAATTGAATCGTGTGGGTCGGTTTATTAATGGAATCGTGTGGGTCGGTTTATTAATAGAATCGTGTGGGTCGGTTTATTAATGGAATCGTGTGGGTCGGTTTATTAATAGAATCGTGTGGGTCGGTTTATTAATAGAATCGTGTGGGTCGGTTTATTAATAGAATCGTGTGGGTCGGTTTATTAATGGAATCGTGTGGGTCGGTTTATTAATAGAAACGTGTGGGTCGGTTTATTAATTGAATCGTGTGGGTCGGTTTATTAATAGAATCGTGTGGGTCGGTTTATTAATAGAATCGTGTGGGTCGGTTTATTAATTGAATCGTGTGGGTCGGTTTATTAATGGAATCGTGTGGGTCGGTTTATTAATAGAAACGTGTGGGTCGGTTTATTAATTGAATCGTGTGGGTCGGTTTATTAATAGAATCGTGTGGGTCGGTTTATTAATAGAATCGTGTGGGTCAGTTTATTAATGGAATCGTGTGGGTCGGTTTATTAATTGAATCGTGTGGGTCGGTTTATTAATTGAATCGTGTGGGTCAGTTTATTAATAGAATCGTGTGGGTCGGTTTATTAATTGAATCGTGTGGGTCGGTTTATTAATAGAATCGTGTGGGTTGGTTTATTAATGGAATCGTGTGGGTCGGTTTATTAATAGAATCGTGTGGGTCGGTTTATTAATAGAATCGTGTGGGTCGGTTTATTAATTGAATCGTATGGGTCGGTTTATTAATTGAATCGTGTGGGTCGGTTTATCAATTGAATCGTGTGGGTCGGTTTATTAATTGAATCGTGTGGGTCAGTTTATTAATAGAATCGTGTGGGTCGGTTTATTAATAGAATCGTGTGGGTCGGTTTATTAATTGAATCGTGTGGGTCGGTTTATTAATTGAATCGTGTGGGTCGGTTTATTAATTGAATCGTGTGGGTCGGTTTATTAATTGAATCGTGTGGGTCAGTTTATTAATAGAATCGTGTGGGTCAGTTTATTAATGGAATCCTGTGGGTCAGTTTATTAATTGAATCGTGTGGGTCAGTTTATTAATGGAATCGTGTGGGTCGGTTTATTAATAGAAACGTGTGGGTCGGTTTATTAATTGAATCGTGTGGGTCGGTTTATTAATAGAATCGTGTGGGTCGGTTTATTAATGGAATCGTGTGTGTCGGTTTATTAATAGAATCGTGTGGGTCGGTTTATTAATTGAATCGTGTGGGTCGGTTTATTAATTGAATCGTGTGGGTCGGTTTATTAATGGAATCGTGTGGGTCGGTTTATTAATGGAATCGTGTGGGTCGGTTTATTAATGGAATCGTGTGGGTCGGTTTATTAATAGAATCGTGTGGGTCGGTTTATTAATAGAATCGTGTGGGTCGGTTTATTAATAGAATCGTGTGGGTCAGTTTATTAATAGAATCGTGTGGGTCGGTTTATTAATTGAATCGTGTGGGTCGGTTTATTAATTGAATCGTGTGGGTCGGTTTATTAATTGAATCGTGTGGGTCAGTTTATTAATAGAATCGTGTGGGTCGGTTTATTAATAGAATCGTGTGGGTCGGTTTATTAATAGAATCGTGTGGGTCGGTTTATTAATGGAATCGTGTGGGTCGGTTTATTAATAGAAACGTGTGGGTCGGTTTATTAATTGAATCGTGTGGGTCGGTTTATTAATTGAATCGTGTGGGTCGGTTTATTAATTGAATCGTGTGGGTCAGTTTATTAATAGAATCGTGTGGGTCGGTTTATTAATAGAATCGTGTGGGTCAGTTTATTAATTGAATCGTGTGGGTCGGTTTATTAATAGAATCGTGTGGGTCGGTTTATTAATTGAATCGTGTGGGTCGGTTTATTAATAGAATCGTGTGGGTCGGTTTATTAATAGAATCGTGTGGGTCGGTTTATTAATAGAATCGTGTGGGTCAGTTTATTAATTGAATCGTGTGGGTCGGTTTATTAATGGAATCGTGTGGGTCGGTTTATTAATGGAATCGTGTGGGTCAGTTTATTAATTGAATCGTGTGGGTCGGTTTATTAATGGAATCGTGTGGGTCGGTTTATTAATAGAAACGTGTGGGTCGGTTTATTAATTGAATCGTGTGGGTCGGTTTATTAATAGAATCGTGTGGGTCAGTTTATTAATGGAATCGTGTGGGTCGGTTTATCAATAGAATCGTGTGGGTCGGTTTATTAATTGAATCGTGTGGGTCGGTTTATTAATGGAATCGTGTGGGTCAGTTTATTAATTGAATCGTGTGGGTCGGTTTATTAATGGAATCGTGTGGGTCGGTTTATTAATGGAATCGTGTGGGTCAGTTTATTAATAGAATCGTGTGGGTCGGTTTATTAATGGAATCGTGTGGGTCGGTTTATTAATAGAAACGTGTGGGTCGGTTTATTAATTGAATCGTGTGGGTCGGTTTATTAATAGAATCGTGTGGGTCGGTTTATTAATTGAATCGTGTGGGTCAGTTTATTAATGGAATCGTGTGGGTCGGTTTATTAATAGAATCGTGTGGGTCGGTTTATTAATGGAATCGTGTGGGTCGGTTTATTAATAGAATCGTGTGGGTCGGTTTATTAATAGAATCGTGTGGGTCGGTTTATTAATTGAATCGTGTGGGTCGGTTTATTAATAGAAACGTGTGGGTCGGTTTATTAATGGAATCGTGTGGGTCAGTTTATTAATTGAATCGTGTGGGTCGGTTTATTAATAGAATCGTGTGGGTCGGTTTATTAATAGAATCGTGTGGGTCGGTTTATTAATAGAATCGTGTGGGTCGGTTTATTAATTGAATCGTGTGGGTCGGTTTATTAATGGAATCGTGTGGGTCGGTTTATTAATTGAATCGTGTGGGTCGGTTTATTAATTGAATCGTGTGGGTCGGTTTATTAATTGAATCGTGTGGGTCGGTTTATTAATTGAATCGTGTGGGTCGGTTTATTAATAGAATCGTGTGGGTCGGTTTATTAATAGAAACGTGTGGGTCGGTTTATTAATAGAAACGTGTGGGTCGGTTTATTAATTGAATCGTGTGGGTCGGTTTATTAATAGAATCGTGTGGGTCGGTTTATTAATAGAATCGTGTGGGTCGGTTTATTAATAGAAACGTGTGGGTCGGTTTATTAATTGAATCGTGTGGGTCGGTTTATTAATTGAATCGTGTGGGTCGGTTTATTAATAGAATCGTGTGGGTCGGTTTATTAATTGAATCGTGTGGGTCGGTTTATTAATGGAATCGTGTGGGTCGGTTTATTAATTGAATCGTGTGGGTCGGTTTATTAATTGAATCGTGTGGGTCGGTTTATTAATTGAATCGTGTGGGTCGGTTTATTAATTGAATCGTGTGGGTCGGTTTATTAATAGAATCGTGTGGGTCGGTTTATTAATAGAAACGTGTGGGTCGGTTTATTAATAGAAACGTGTGGGTCGGTTTATTAATTGAATCGTGTGGGTCGGTTTATTAATAGAATCGTGTGGGTCGGTTTATTAATAGAATCGTGTGGGTCGGTTTATTAATTGAATCGTGTGGGTCGGTTTATTAATTGAATCGTGTGGGTCAGTTTATTAATAGAATCGTGTGGGTCGGTTTATTAATAGAATCGTGTGGGTCGGTTTATTAATTGAATCGTGTGGGTCGGTTTATTAATAGAATCGTGTGGGTCGGTTTATTAATAGAATCGTGTGGGTCGGTTTATTAATAGAATCGTGTGGGTCGGTTTATTAATTGAATCGTGTGGGTCGGTTTATTAATAGAATCGTGTGGGTCGGTTTATTAATAGAATCGTGTGGGTCGGTTTATTAATGGAATCGTGTGGGTCGGTTTATTAATGGAATCGTGTGGGTCGGTTTATTAATGGAATCGTGTGGGTCGGTTTATTAATAGAATCGTGTGGGTCAGTTTATTAATGGAATCGTGTGGGTCGGTTTATTAATAGAATCGTGTGGGTCGGTTTATTAATAGAATCGTGTGGGTCGGTTTATTAATGGAATCGTGTGGGTCGGTTTATTAATGGAATCGTGTGGGTCGGTTTATTAATAGAATCGTGTGGGTCGGTTTATTAATAGAATCGTGTGGGTCGGTTTATTAATAGAATCGTGTGGGTCAGTTTATTAATGGAATCGTGTGGGTCGGTTTATTAATAGAATCGTGTGGGTCGGTTTATTAATTGAATCGTGTGGGTCAGTTTATTAATAGAATCGTGTGGGTCGGTTTATTAATAGAATCGTGTGGGTCGGTTTATTAATAGAATCGTGTGGGTCGGTTTATTAATAGAATCGTGTGGGTCGGTTTATTAATAGAAACGTGTGGGTCGGTTTATTAATTGAATCGTGTGGGTCGGTTTATTAATAGAATCGTGTGGGTCGGTTTATTAATAGAATCGTGTGGGTCGGTTTATTAATAGAATCGTGTGGGTCGGTTTATGAATAGAATCGTGTGGGTCGGTTTATTAATAGAATCGTGTGGGTCGGTTTATTAATAGAATCGTGTGGGTCAGTTTATTAATAGAATCGTGTGGGTCGGTTTATTAATTGAATCGTGTGGGTCTGTTTATTAATTGAATCGTGCGGGTCAGTTTATTAATGGAATCGTGTGGGTCGGTTTATTAATTGAATCGTGTGGGTCTGTTTATTAATTGAATCGTGCGGGTCAGTTTATTAATTGAATCGTGTGGGTCGGTTTATTAATGGAATCGTGTGGGTCGGTTTATTAATGGAATCGTGTGGGTCGGTTTATTAATAGAATCCTGTGGGTCGGTTTATTAATTGAATCGTGTGGGTCTGTTTATTAATTGAATCGTGCGGGTCGGTTTATTAATTGAATCGTGTGGGTCGGTTTATTAATGGAATCGTGTGGGTCGGTTTATTAATGGAATCGTGTGGGTCGGTTTATTAATTGAATCGTGTGGGTCGGTTTATTAATGGAATCGTGTGGGTCGGTTTATTAATGGAATCGTGTGGGTCGGTTTATTAATGGAATCGTGTGGGTCGGTTTATTAATTGAATCGTGTGGGTCGGTTTATTAATTGAATCGTGTGGGTCGGTTTATTAATAGAATCGTGTGGGTCGGTTTATTAATGGAATCGTGTGGGTCGGTTTATTAATAGAATCGTGTGGGTCGGTTTATTAATTGAATCGTGTGGGTCGGTTTATTAATTGAATCGTGTGGGTCGGTTTATTAATAGAATCGTGTGGGTCAGTTTATTAATGGAATCGTGTGGGTCAGTTTATTAATAGAATCGTGTGGGTCAGTTTATTAATGGAATCGTGTGGGTCAGTTTATTAATTGAATCGTGTGGGTCGGTTTATTAATGGAATCGTGTGGGTCAGTTTATTAATGGAATCGTGTGGGTCGGTTTATTAATGGAATCGTGTGGGTCAGTTTATTAATGGAATCGTGTGGGTCAGTTTATTAATGGAATCGTGTGGGTCAGTTTATTAATGGAATCGTGTGGGTCGGTTTATTAATAGAATCGTGTGGGTCGGTTTATTAATTGAATCGTGTGGGTCGGTTTATTAATAGAATCGTGTGGGTCGGTTTATTAATGGAATCGTGTGGGTCGGTTTATTAATAGAATCGTGTGGGTCGGTTTATTAATTGAATCGTGTGGGTCGGTTTATTAATTGAATCGTGTGGGTCGGTTTATTAATGGAATCGTGTGGGTCGGTTTATTAATAGAATCGTGTGGGTCGGTTTATTAATAGAATCGTGTGGGTCAGTTTATTAATAGAATCGTGTGGGTCGGTTTATTAATAGAATCGTGTGGGTCGGTTTATTAATAGAATCGTGTGGGTCGGTTTATTAATGGAATCGTGTGGGTCGGTTTATTAATGGAATCGTGTGGGTCGGTTTATTAATAGAATCGTGTGGGTCGGTTTATTAATGGAATCGTGTGGGTCGGTTTATTAATAGAATCGTGTGGGTCGGTTTATTAATAGAATCGTGTGGGTCAGTTTATTAATAGAATCGTGTGGGTCGGTTTATTAATAGAATCGTGTGGGTCGGTTTATTAATGGAATCGTGTGGGTCGGTTTATTAATAGAATCGTGTGGGTCGGTTTATTAATAGAATCGTGTGGGTCGGTTTATTAATAGAATCGTGTGGGTCGGTTTATTAATGGAATCGTGTGGGTCGGTTTATTAATTGAATCGTGTGGGTCGGTTTATTAATGGAATCGTGTGGGTCGGTTTATTAATGGAATCGTGTGGGTCGGTTTATTAATAGAATCGTGTGGGTCGGTTTATTAATAGAATCGTGTGGGTCAGTTTATTAATAGAATCGTGTGGGTCGGTTTATTAATAGAATCGTGTGGGTCGGTTTATTAATGGAATCGTGTGGGTCGGTTTATTAATAGAATCGTGTGGGTCGGTTTATTAATAGAATCGTGTGGGTCGGTTTATTAATAGAATCGTGTGGGTCGGTTTATTAATAGAATCGTGTGGGTCGGTTTATTAATAGAATCGTGTGGGTCGGTTTATTAATTGAATCGTGTGGGTCGGTTTATTAATGGAATCGTGTGGGTCGGTTTATTAATAGAATCGTGTGGGTCGGTTTATTAATTGAATCGTGTGGGTCGGTTTATTAATTGAATCGTGTGGGTCGGTTTATTAATGGAATCGTGTGGGTCAGTTTATTAATGGAATCGTGTGGGTCGGTTTATTAATAGAATCGTGTGGGTCGGTTTATTAATGGAATCGTGTGGGTCGGTTTATTAATAGAATCGTGTGGGTCGGTTTATTAATAGAATCGTGTGGGTCAGTTTATCAATGGAATCGTGTGGGTCGGTTTATTAATTGAATCGTGTGGGTCGGTTTATTAATAGAATCGTGTGGGTCGGTTTATTAATTGAATCGTGTGGGTCGGTTTATTAATAGAATCGTGTGGGTCTGTTTATTAATGGAATCGTGTGGGTCGGTTTATTAATAGAATCGTGTGGGTCGGTTTATTAATAGAATCGTGTGGGTCGGTTTATTAATGGAATCGTGTGGGTCGGTTTATTAATAGAATCGTGTGGGTCGGTTTATTAATTGAATCGTGTGGGTCAGTTTATCAATGGAATCGTGTGGGTCGGTTTATTAATTGAATCGTGTGGGTCGGTTTATTAATTGAATCGTGTGGGTCAGTTTATCAATGGAATCGTGTGGGTCGGTTTATTAATTGAATCGTGTGGGTCAGTTTATCAATGGAATCGTGTGGGTCGGTTTATTAATTGAATCGTGTGGGTCGGTTTATTAATAGAATCGTGTGGGTCGGTTTATTAATTGAATCGTGTGGGTCGGTTTATTAATAGAATCGTGTGGGTCGGTTTATTAATTGAATCGTGTGGGTCGGTTTATTAATGGAATCGTGTGGGTCGGTTTATTAATAGAATCGTGTGGGTCGGTTTATTAATAGAATCGTGTGGGTCAGTTTATTAATAGAATCGTGTGGGTCGGTTTATTAATGGAATCGTGTGGGTCGGTTTATTAATAGAATCGTGTGGGTCAGTTTATTAATGGAATCGTGTGGGTCAGTTTATTAATGGAATCGTGTGGGTCGGTTTATTAATAGAATCGTGTGGGTCGGTTTATTAATAGAATCGTGTGGGTCGGTTTATTAATAGAATCGTGTGGGTCGGTTTATTAATTGAATCGTGTGGGTCGGTTTATTAATAGAATCGTGTGGGTCGGTTTATTAATTGAATCGTGTGGGTCGGTTTATTAATAGAATCGTGTGGGTCGGTTTATTAATGGAATCGTGTGGGTCGGTTTATTAATGGAATCGTGTGGGTCGGTTTATTAATGGAATCGTGTGGGTCGGTTTATTAATAGAATCGTGTGGGTCAGTTTATTAATTGAATCGTGTGGGTCGGTTTATTAATTGAATCGTGTGGGTCAGTTTATTAATGGAATCGTGTGGGTCGGTTTATTAATAGAATCGTGTGGGTCGGTTTATTAATAGAATCGTGTGGGTCAGTTTATTAATTGAATCGTGTGGGTCGGTTTATTAATGGAATCGTGTGGGTCGGTTTATTAATAGAATCGTGTGGGTCGGTTTATTAATAGAATCGTGTGGGTCAGTTTATTAATTGAATCGTGTGGGTCGGTTTATTAATAGAATCGTGTGGGTCGGTTTATTAATGGAATCGTGTGGGTCAGTTTATTAATTGAATCGTGTGGGTCGGTTTATTAATAGAATCGTGTGGGTCAGTTTATTAATGGAATCGTGTGGGTCGGTTTATTAATTGAATCGTGTGGGTCGGTTTATTAATGGAATCGTGTGGGTCGGTTTATTAATAGAATCGTGTGGGTCGGTTTATTAATGGAATCGTGTGGGTCGGTTTATTAATAGAATCGTGTGGGTCGGTTTATTAATAGAATCGTGTGGGTCAGTTTATTAATAGAATCGTGTGGGTCGGTTTATTAATAGAATCGTGTGGGTCGGTTTATTAATGGAATCGTGTGGGTCGGTTTATTAATAGAATCGTGTGGGTCGGTTTATTAATAGAATCGTGTGGGTCGGTTTATTAATAGAATCGTGTGGGTCGGTTTATTAATGGAATCGTGTGGGTCGGTTTATTAATTGAATCGTGTGGGTCGGTTTATTAATGGAATCGTGTGGGTCGGTTTATTAATGGAATCGTGTGGGTCGGTTTATTAATAGAATCGTGTGGGTCGGTTTATTAATAGAATCGTGTGGGTCAGTTTATTAATAGAATCGTGTGGGTCGGTTTATTAATAGAATCGTGTGGGTCGGTTTATTAATGGAATCGTGTGGGTCGGTTTATTAATAGAATCGTGTGGGTCGGTTTATTAATAGAATCGTGTGGGTCGGTTTATTAATAGAATCGTGTGGGTCGGTTTATTAATAGAATCGTGTGGGTCGGTTTATTAATAGAATCGTGTGGGTCGGTTTATTAATTGAATCGTGTGGGTCGGTTTATTAATGGAATCGTGTGGGTCGGTTTATTAATAGAATCGTGTGGGTCGGTTTATTAATTGAATCGTGTGGGTCGGTTTATTAATTGAATCGTGTGGGTCGGTTTATTAATGGAATCGTGTGGGTCAGTTTATTAATGGAATCGTGTGGGTCGGTTTATTAATAGAATCGTGTGGGTCGGTTTATTAATGGAATCGTGTGGGTCGGTTTATTAATAGAATCGTGTGGGTCGGTTTATTAATAGAATCGTGTGGGTCAGTTTATCAATGGAATCGTGTGGGTCGGTTTATTAATTGAATCGTGTGGGTCGGTTTATTAATAGAATCGTGTGGGTCGGTTTATTAATTGAATCGTGTGGGTCGGTTTATTAATAGAATCGTGTGGGTCTGTTTATTAATGGAATCGTGTGGGTCGGTTTATTAATAGAATCGTGTGGGTCGGTTTATTAATAGAATCGTGTGGGTCGGTTTATTAATGGAATCGTGTGGGTCGGTTTATTAATAGAATCGTGTGGGTCGGTTTATTAATTGAATCGTGTGGGTCAGTTTATCAATGGAATCGTGTGGGTCGGTTTATTAATTGAATCGTGTGGGTCGGTTTATTAATTGAATCGTGTGGGTCAGTTTATCAATGGAATCGTGTGGGTCGGTTTATTAATTGAATCGTGTGGGTCAGTTTATCAATGGAATCGTGTGGGTCGGTTTATTAATTGAATCGTGTGGGTCGGTTTATTAATAGAATCGTGTGGGTCGGTTTATTAATTGAATCGTGTGGGTCGGTTTATTAATAGAATCGTGTGGGTCGGTTTATTAATTGAATCGTGTGGGTCGGTTTATTAATGGAATCGTGTGGGTCGGTTTATTAATAGAATCGTGTGGGTCGGTTTATTAATAGAATCGTGTGGGTCAGTTTATTAATAGAATCGTGTGGGTCGGTTTATTAATGGAATCGTGTGGGTCGGTTTATTAATAGAATCGTGTGGGTCAGTTTATTAATGGAATCGTGTGGGTCAGTTTATTAATGGAATCGTGTGGGTCGGTTTATTAATAGAATCGTGTGGGTCGGTTTATTAATAGAATCGTGTGGGTCGGTTTATTAATAGAATCGTGTGGGTCGGTTTATTAATTGAATCGTGTGGGTCGGTTTATTAATAGAATCGTGTGGGTCGGTTTATTAATTGAATCGTGTGGGTCGGTTTATTAATAGAATCGTGTGGGTCGGTTTATTAATGGAATCGTGTGGGTCGGTTTATTAATGGAATCGTGTGGGTCGGTTTATTAATGGAATCGTGTGGGTCGGTTTATTAATAGAATCGTGTGGGTCAGTTTATTAATTGAATCGTGTGGGTCGGTTTATTAATTGAATCGTGTGGGTCAGTTTATTAATGGAATCGTGTGGGTCGGTTTATTAATAGAATCGTGTGGGTCGGTTTATTAATAGAATCGTGTGGGTCAGTTTATTAATTGAATCGTGTGGGTCGGTTTATTAATGGAATCGTGTGGGTCGGTTTATTAATAGAATCGTGTGGGTCGGTTTATTAATAGAATCGTGTGGGTCAGTTTATTAATTGAATCGTGTGGGTCGGTTTATTAATAGAATCGTGTGGGTCGGTTTATTAATGGAATCGTGTGGGTCAGTTTATTAATTGAATCGTGTGGGTCGGTTTATTAATAGAATCGTGTGGGTCAGTTTATTAATGGAATCGTGTGGGTCGGTTTATTAATTGAATCGTGTGGGTCGGTTTATTAATGGAATCGTGTGGGTCGGTTTATTAATTGAATCGTGTGGGTCGGTTTATTAATGGAATCGTGTGGGTCGGTTTATTAATAGAATCGTGTGGGTCGGTTTATTAATAGAATCGTGTGGGTCGGTTTATTAATTGAATCGTGTGGGTCGGTTTATTAATTGAATCGTGTGGGTCGGTTTATTAATTGAATCGTGTGGGTCGGTTTATTAATAGAATCGTGGGGGTCGGTTTATTAATTGAATCGTGTGGGTCGGTTTATCAATTGAATCGTGTGGGTCGGTTTATTAATAGAATCGTGTGGGTCAGTTTATTAATGGAATCGTGTGGGTCGGTTTATTAATAGAATCGTGTGGGTCGGTTTATTAATGGAATCGTGTGGGTCGGTTTATTAATAGAATCGTGTGGGTCGGTTTATTAATAGAATCGTGTGGGTCGGTTTATTAATAGAATCGTGTGGGTCGGTTTATTAATGGAATCGTGTGGGTCGGTTTATTAATAGAAACGTGTGGGTCGGTTTATTAATTGAATCGTGTGGGTCGGTTTATTAATAGAATCGTGTGGGTCGGTTTATTAATAGAATCGTGTGGGTCGGTTTATTAATGGAATCGTGTGGGTCGGTTTATTAATAGAAACGTGTGGGTCGGTTTATTAATTGAATCGTGTGGGTCGGTTTATTAATAGAATCGTGTGGGTCGGTTTATTAATAGAATCGTGTGGGTCAGTTTATTAATGGAATCGTGTGGGTCGGTTTATTAATTGAATCGTGTGGGTCGGTTTATTAATTGAATCGTGTGGGTCAGTTTATTAATAGAATCGTGTGGGTCGGTTTATTAATTGAATCGTGTGGGTCGGTTTATTAATTGAATCGTGTGGGTCGGTTTATTAATTGAATCGTGTGGGTCAGTTTATTAATAGAATCGTGTGGGTCGGTTTATTAATAGAATCGTGTGGGTCGGTTTATTAATTGAATCGTGTGGGTCGGTTTATTAATTGAATCGTGTGGGTCGGTTTATTAATTGAATCGTGTGGGTCGGTTTATTAATTGAATCGTGTGGGTCAGTTTATTAATAGAATCGTGTGGGTCAGTTTATTAATGGAATCGTGTGGGTCAGTTTATTAATTGAATCGTGTGGGTCAGTTTATTAATGGAATCGTGTGGGTCGGTTTATTAATAGAAACGTGTGGGTCGGTTTATTAATTGAATCGTGTGGGTCGGTTTATTAATAGAATCGTGTGGGTCGGTTTATTAATGGAATCGTGTGTGTCGGTTTATTAATAGAATCGTGTGGGTCGGTTTATTAATTGAATCGTGTGGGTCGGTTTATTAATGGAATCGTGTGGGTCGGTTTATTAATGGAATCGTGTGGGTCGGTTTATTAATGGAATCGTGTGGGTCGGTTTATTAATAGAATCGTGTGGGTCGGTTTATTAATAGAATCGTGTGGGTCGGTTTATTAATAGAATCGTGTGGGTCAGTTTATTAATAGAATCGTGTGGGTCGGTTTATTAATTGAATCGTGTGGGTCGGTTTATTAATTGAATCGTGTGGGTCGGTTTATTAATTGAATCGTGTGGGTCAGTTTATTAATAGAATCGTGTGGGTCGGTTTATTAATAGAATCGTGTGGGTCGGTTTATTAATAGAATCGTGTGGGTCGGTTTATTAATGGAATCGTGTGGGTCGGTTTATTAATAGAAACGTGTGGGTCGGTTTATTAATTGAATCGTGTGGGTCGGTTTATTAATTGAATCGTGTGGGTCGGTTTATTAATTGAATCGTGTGGGTCAGTTTATTAATAGAATCGTGTGGGTCGGTTTATTAATAGAATCGTGTGGGTCAGTTTATTAATTGAATCGTGTGGGTCGGTTTATTAATAGAATCGTGTGGGTCGGTTTATTAATTGAATCGTGTGGGTCGGTTTATTAATAGAATCGTGTGGGTCGGTTTATTAATAGAATCGTGTGGGTCGGTTTATTAATAGAATCGTGTGGGTCAGTTTATTAATTGAATCGTGTGGGTCGGTTTATTAATGGAATCGTGTGGGTCGGTTTATTAATGGAATCGTGTGGGTCAGTTTATTAATTGAATCGTGTGGGTCGGTTTATTAATGGAATCGTGTGGGTCGGTTTATTAATAGAAACGTGTGGGTCGGTTTATTAATTGAATCGTGTGGGTCGGTTTATTAATAGAATCGTGTGGGTCAGTTTATTAATGGAATCGTGTGGGTCGGTTTATCAATAGAATCGTGTGGGTCGGTTTATTAATTGAATCGTGTGGGTCGGTTTATTAATGGAATCGTGTGGGTCAGTTTATTAATTGAATCGTGTGGGTCGGTTTATTAATGGAATCGTGTGGGTCGGTTTATTAATGGAATCGTGTGGGTCAGTTTATTAATTGAATCGTGTGGGTCGGTTTATTAATGGAATCGTGTGGGTCGGTTTATTAATAGAAACGTGTGGGTCGGTTTATTAATTGAATCGTGTGGGTCGGTTTATTAATAGAATCGTGTGGGTCAGTTTATTAATGGAATCGTGTGGGTCAGTTTATTAATGGAATCGTGTGGGTCGGTTTATTAATAGAATCGTGTGGGTCGGTTTATTAATGGAATCGTGTGGGTCGGTTTATTAATAGAATCGTGTGGGTCGGTTTATTAATGGAATCGTGTGGGTCGGTTTATTAATAGAATCGTGTGGGTCGGTTTATTAATTGAATCGTGTGGGTCGGTTTATTAATAGAATCGTGTGGGTCGGTTTATTAATAGAATCGTGTGGGTCGGTTTATTAATAGAATCGTGTGGGTCGGTTTATTAATAGAATCGTGTGGGTCGGTTTATTAATTGAATCGTGTGGGTCGGGTTATTAATAGAATCGTGTGGGTCGGTTTATTAATTGAATCGTGGGGGGGGGGGGGGGGGGGGGGGGGGGGGGGGGGGGGGGGGGGGGGGGGGGGGGGGGGGGGGGGGGGGGGGGGGGGGGGTTATTAATAGAATCGTGTGGGTCGGTTTATTAATAGAATCGTGTGGGTCGGTTTATTAATTGAATCGTGTGGGTCGGTTTATTAATAGAATCGTGTGGGTCGGTTTATTAATAGAATCGTGTGGGTCGGTTTATTAATAGAATCGTGTGGGTCGGTTTATTAATGGAATCGTGTGGGTCGGTTTATTAATAGAATCGTGTGGGTCGGTTTATTAATTGAATCGTGTGGGTCGGTTTATTAATGGAATCGTGTGGGTCGGTTTATTAATAGAATCGTGTGGGTCGGTTTATTAATTGAATCGTGTGGGTCGGTTTATTAATTGAATCGTGTGGGTCGGTTTATTAATTGAATCGTGTGGGTCGGTTTATTAATTGAATCGTGTGGGTCGGTTTATTAATTGAATCGTGTGGGTCAGTTTATTAATAGAATCGTGTGGGTCGGTTTATTAATAGAAACGTGTGGGTCGGTTTATTAATTGAATCGTGTGGGTCAGTTTATTAATAGAATCGTGTGGGTCGGTTTATTAATAGAATCGTGTGGGTCGGTTTATTAATTGAATCGTGTGGGTCAGTTTATTAATAGAATCGTGTGGGTCGGTTTATTAATAGAAACGTGTGGGTCGGTTTATTAATAGAATCGTGTGGGTCGGTTTATTAATTGAATCGTGTGGGTCGGTTTATTAATTGAATCGTGTGGGTCGGTTTATTAATTGAATCGTGTGGGTCGGTTTATTAATAGAAACGTGTGGGTCGGTTTATTAATAGAATCGTGTGGGTCGGTTTATTAATTGAATCGTGTGGGTCGGTTTATTAATTGAATCGTGTGGGTCGGTTTATTAATAGAATCGTGTGGGTCGGTTTATTAATAGAATCGTGTGGGTCGGTTTATTAATTGAATCGTGTGGGTCGGTTTATTAATTGAATCGTGTGGGTCGGTTTATTAATTGAATCGTGTGGGTCAGTTTATTAATAGAATCGTGTGGGTCAGTTTATTAATGGAATCGTGTGGGTCGGTTTATTAATAGAAACGTGTGGGTCGGTTTATTAATAGAATCGTGTGGGTCAGTTTATTAATTGAATCGTGTGGGTCGGTTTATTAATTGAATCGTGTGGGTCGGTTTATTAATTGAATCGTGTGGGTCGGTTTATTAATTGAATCGTGTGGGTCGGTTTATTAATTGAATCGTGTGGGTCGGTTTATTAATAGAATCGTGTGGGTCGGTTTATTAATGGAATCGTGTGGGTCGGTTTATTAATTGAATCGTGTGGGTCGGTTTATTAATTGAATCGTGTGGGTCGGTTTATTAATTGAATCGTGTGGGTCGGTTTATTAATTGAATCGTGTGGGTCAGTTTATTAATGGAATCGTGTGGGTCGGTTTATTAATAGAATCGTGTGGGTCGGTTTATTAATAGAAACGTGTGGGTCAGTTTATTAATTGAAACGTGTGGGTCGGTTTATTAATAGAATCGTGTGGGTCGGTTTATTAATTGAATCGTGCGGGTCGGTTTATTAATTGAATCGTGTGGGTCGGTTTATTAATAGAATCGTGTGGGTCAGTTTATTAATTGAAACGTGTGGGTCGGTTTATTAATAGAATCGTGTGGGTCGGTTTATTAATTGAATCGTGCGGGTCGGTTTATTAATTGAAACGTGTGGGTCGGTTTATTAATAGAAACGTGTGGGTCGGTTTATTAATGGAATCGTGTGGGTCAGTTTATGAATAGAATCGTGTGGGTCGGTTTATTAATAGAATCGTGTGGGTCAGTTTATTAATTGAAACGTGTGGGTCGGTTTATTAATAGAATCGTGTGGGTCGGTTTATTAATTGAATCGTGCGGGTCGGTTTATTAATTGAATCGTGTGGGTCGGTTTATTAATTGAATCGTGCGGGTCGGTTTATTAATTGAATCGTGTGGGTCGGTTTATTAATTGAATCGTGTGGGTCGGTTTATTAATTGAATCGTGTGGGTCGGTTTATTAATAGAAACGTGTGGGTCGGTTTATTAATAGAATCGTGTGGGTCAGTTTATTAATAGAATCGTGTGGGTCGGTTTATTAATGGAATCGTGTGGGTCAGTTTATTAATTGAATCGTGTGGGTCGGTTTATTAATAGAATCGTGTGGGTCGGTTTATTAATAGAATCGTGTGGGTCGGTTTATTAATTGAATCGTGTGGGTCGGTTTATTAATTGAATCGTGTGGGTCGGTTTATTAATGGAATCGTGTGGGTCGGTTTATTAATTGAATCGTGTGGGTCGGTTTATTAATTGAATCGTGTGGGTCGGTTTATTAATAGAATCGTGTGGGTCGGTTTATTAATTGAATCGTGTGGGTCAGTTTATTAATTGAATCGTGTGGGTCGGTTTATTAATTGAATCGTGTGGGTCGGTTTATTAATTGAATCGTGTGGGTCGGTTTATTAATGGAATCGTGTGGGTCGGTTTATTAATAGAATCGTGTGGGTCAGTTTATTAATAGAAACGTGTGGGTCGGTTTATTAATTGAATCGTGTGGGTCGGTTTATTAATAGAAACGTGTGGGTCGGTTTATTAATAGAATCGTGTGGGTCAGTTTATTAATAGAATCGTGTGGGTCGGTTTATTAATGGAATCGTGTGGGTCAGTTTATTAATTGAATCGTGTGGGTCGGTTTATTAATAGAAACGTGTGGGTCGGTTTATTAATTGAAACGTGTGGGTCGGTTTATTAATAGAATCGTGTGGGTCGGTTTATTAATAGAAACGTGTGGGTCGGTTTATTAATGGAATCGTGTGGGTCGGTTTATTAATAGAAACGTGTGGGTCGGTTTATTAATTGAATCGTGTGGGTCAGTTTATTAATTGAATCGTGTGGGTCGGTTTATTAATAGAAACGTGTGGGTCGGTTTATTAATTGAATCGTGTGGGTCGGTTTATTAATAGAAACGTGTGGGTCGGTTTATTAATTGAATCGTGTGGGTCGGTTTATTAATTGAATCGTGTGGGTCGGTTTATTAATGGAATCGTGTGGGTCGGTTTATTAATTGAATCGTGTGGGTCGGTTTATTAATTGAATCGTGTGGGTCGGTTTATTAATTGAATCGTGTGGGTCGGTTTATTAATAGAAACGTGTGGGTCGGTTTATTAATTGAATCGTGTGGGTCGGTTTATTAATTGAATCGTGTGGGTCGGTTTATTAATGGAATCGTGTGGGTCGGTTTATTAATAGAATCGTGTGGGTCGGTTTATTAATAGAATCGTGTGGGTCGGTTTATTAATTGAAACGTGTGGGTCGGTTTATTAATTGAATCGTGTGGGTCGGTTTATTAATTGAAACGTGTGGGTCGGTTTATTAATAGAATCGTGTGGGTCGGTTTATTAATTGAAACGTGTGGGTCGGTTTATTAATGGAATCGTGTGGGTCGGTTTATTAATGGAATCGTGCGGGTCGGTTTATTAATGGAATCGTGTGGGTCGGTTTATTAATAGAATCGTGTGGGTCGGTTTATTAATAGAATCGTGTGGGTCGGTTTATTAATAGAATCGTGTGGGTCGGTTTATTAATTGAATCGTGTGGGTCGGTTTATTAATTGAAACGTGTGGGTCGGTTTATTAATGGAATCGTGTGGGTCGGTTTATTAATAGAATCGTGTGGGTCGGTTTATTAATAGAATCGTGTGGGTCGGTTTATTAATAGAATCGTGTGGGTCGGTTTATTAATTGAAACGTGTGGGTCGGTTTATTAATGGAATCGTGTGGGTCGGTTTATTAATAGAATCGTGTGGGTCGGTTTATTAATTGAAACGTGTGGGTCGGTTTATTAATGGAATCGTGTGGGTCGGTTTATTAATTGAATCGTGTGGGTCGGTTTATTAATAGAATCGTGTGGGTCGGTTTATTAATAGAATCGTGTGGGTCGGTTTATTAATTGAAACGTGTGGGTCGGTTTATTAATGGAATCGTGTGGGTCGGTTTATTAATTGAAACGTGTGGGTCGTGTGGGTCGGTTTATTAATTGAATCGTGTGGGTCGGTTTATTAATAGAATCGTGTGGGTCGGTTTATTAATTGAATCGTGTGGGTCGGTTTATTAATAGAATCGTGTGGGTCGGTTTATTAATGGAATCGTGTGGGTCGGTTTATTAATTGAATCGTGTGGGTCGGTTTATTAATAGAATCGTGTGGGTCGGTTTATTAATTGAATCGTGTGGGTCGGTTTATTAATAGAATCGTGTGGGTCGGTTTATTAATGGAATCGTGTGGGTCGGTTTATTAATTGAATCGTGTGGGTCGGTTTATTAATGGAATCGTGTGGGTCGGTTTATTAATAGAATCGTGTGGGTCGGTTTATTAATTGAATCGTGTGGGTCGGTTTATTAATGGAATCGTGTGGGTCGGTTTATTAATAGAATCGTGTGGGTCGGTTTATTAATGGAATCGTGTGGGTCGGTTTATTAATAGAATCGTGTGGGTCGGTTTATTAATTGAATCGTGTGGGTCGGTTTATTAATTGAAACGTGTGGGTCGGTTTATTAATTGAATCGTGTGGGTCGGTTTATTAATTGAATCGTGTGGGTCGGTTTATTAATAGAATCGTGTGGGTCGGTTTATTAATGGAATCGTGTGGGTCGGTTTATTAATTGAATCGTGTGGGTCGGTTTATTAATGGAATCGTGTGGGTCGGTTTATTAATTGAATCGTGTGGGTCGGTTTATTAATGGAATCGTGTGGGTCGGTTTATTAATTGAATCGTGTGGGTCGGTTTATTAATTGAATCGTGTGGGTCGGTTTATTAATGGAATCGTGTGGGTCGGTTTATTAATAGAAACGTGTGGGTCGGTTTATTAATAGAATCGTGTGGGTCGGTTTATTAATTGAATCGTGTGGGTCGGTTTATTAATTGAATCGTGTGGGTCGGTTTATTAATAGAATCGTGTGGGTCGGTTTATTAATTGAATCGTGTGGGTCGGTTTATTAATAGAAACGTGTGGGTCGGTTTATTAATTGAATCGTGTGGGTCGGTTTATTAATAGAATCGTGTGGGTCGGTTTATTAATAGAAACGTGTGGGTCGGTTTATTAATTGAATCGTGTGGGTCGGTTTATTAATAGAATCGTGTGGGTCGGTTTATTAATAGAATCGTGTGGGTCGGTTTATTAATTGAATCGTGTGGGTCGGTTTATTAATAGAAACGTGTGGGTCGGTTTATTAATTGAATCGTGTGGGTCGGTTTATTAATAGAATCGTGTGGGTCGGTTTATTAATAGAAACGTGTGGGTCGGTTTATTAATTGAATCGTGTGGGTCGGTTTATTAATAGAATCGTGTGGGTCGGTTTATTAATAGAATCGTGTGGGTCGGTTTATTAATAGAAACGTGTGGGTCGGTTTATTAATAGAATCGTGTGGGTCGGTTTATTAATAGAAACGTGTGGGTCGGTTTATTAATTGAATCGTGTGGGTCGGTTTATTAATTGAATCGTGTGGGTCGGTTTATTAATAGAAACGTGTGGGTCGGTTTATTAATAGAAACGTGTGGGTCGGTTTATTAATGGAATCGTGTGGGTCGGTTTATTAATAGAATCGTGTGGGTCGGTTTATTAATGGAATCGTGTGGGTCGGTTTATTAATAGAATCGTGTGGGTCAGTTTATTAATTGAATCGTGTGGGTCGGTTTATTAATGGAATCGTGTGGGTCGGTTTATTAATAGAAACGTGTGGGTCGGTTTATTAATAGAATCGTGTGGGTCGGTTTATTAATAGAATCGTGTGGGTCGGTTTATTAATTGAATCGTGTGGGTCAGTTTATTAATTGAATCGTGTGGGTCAGTTTATTAATAGAATCGTGTGGGTCGGTTTATTAATTGAATCGTGTGGGTCGGTTTATTAATTGAATCGTGTGGGTCGGTTTATTAATAGAAACGTGTGGGTCGGTTTATTAATAGAATCGTGTGGGTCGGTTTATTAATAGAATCGTGTGGGTCGGTTTATTAATTGAATCGTGTGGGTCGGTTTATTAATAGAATCGTGTGGGTCAGTTTATTAATTGAATCGTGTGGGTCGGTTTATTAATAGAATCGTGTGGGTCGGTTTATTAATAGAATCGTGTGGGTCGGTTTATTAATTGAATCGTGTGGGTCGGTTTATTAATAGAATCGTGTGGGTCAGTTTATTAATTGAATCGTGTGGGTCGGTTTATTAATAGAATCGTGTGGGTCGGTTTATTAATGGAATCGTGTGGGTCGGTTTATTAATTGAATCGTGTGGGTCAGTTTATTAATAGAATCGTGTGGGTCGGTTTATTAATTGAATCGTGTGGGTCAGTTTATTAATGGAATCGTGTGGGTCAGTTTATTAATAGAATCGTGTGGGTCGGTTTATTAATGGAATCGTGTGGGTCAGTTTATTAATAGAATCGTGTGGGTCAGTTTATTAATAGAATCGTGTGGGTCGGTTTATTAATTGAATCGTGTGGGTCAGTTTATTAATGGAATCGTGTGGGTCGGTTTATTAATAGAAACGTGTGGGTCGGTTTATTAATTGAATCGTGTGGGTCAGTTTATTAATGGAATCGTGTGGGTCGGTTTATTAATAGAATCGTGTGGGTCGGTTTATTAATAGAAACGTGTGGGTCGGTTTATTAATTGAATCGTGTGGGTCGGTTTATTAATTGAATCGTGTGGGTCGGTTTATTAATTGAATCGTGTGGGTCGGTTTATTAATTGAATCGTGTGGGTCGGTTTATTAATAGAAACGTGTGGGTCGGTTTATTAATGGAATCGTGTGGGTCGGTTTATTAATAGAATCGTGTGGGTCGGTTTATTAATAGAATCGTGTGGGTCGGTTTATTAATAGAATCGTGTGGGTCGGTTTATTAATGGAATCGTGTGGGTCAGTTTATTAATAGAATCGTGTGGGTCGGTTTATTAATTGAATCGTGTGGGTCGGTTTATTAATGGAATCGTGTGGGTCAGTTTATTAATTGAATCGTGTGGGTCGGTTTATTAATAGAATCGTGTGGGTCGGTTTATTAATTGAAACGTGTGGGTCGGTTTATTAATGGAATCGTGTGGGTCGGTTTATTAATTGAATCGTGTGGGTCGGTTTATTAATTGAATCGTGTGGGTCGGTTTATTAATAGAATCGTGTGGGTCGGTTTATTAATGGAATCGTGTGGGTCGGTTTATTAATAGAAACGTGTGGGTCGGTTTATTAATAGAATCGTGTGGGTCGGTTTATTAATGGAATCGTGTGGGTCGGTTTATTAATAGAATCGTGCGGGTCGGTTTATTAATTGAATCGTGTGGGTCGGTTTATTAATAGAATCGTGTGGGTCGGTTTATTAATAGAATCGTGTGGGTCGGTTTATTAATGGAATCGTGTGGGTCGGTTTATTAATTGAATCGTGTGGGTCGGTTTATTAATAGAATCGTGTGGGTCGGTTTATTAATAGAATCGTGTGGGTCGGTTTATTAATTGAATCGTGTGGGTCGGTTTATTAATTGAATCGTGTGGGTCGGTTTATTAATAGAAACGTGTGGGTCGGTTTATTAATGGAATCGTGTGGGTCGGTTTATTAATAGAATCGTGTGGGTCGGTTTATTAATAGAATCGTGTGGGTCGGTTTATTAATAGAATCGTGTGGGTCGGTTTATTAATAGAATCGTGTGGGTCGGTTTATTAATAGAATCTTGTGGGTCAGTTTATTAATAGAATCGTGTGGGTCAGTTTATTAATTGAATCGTGTGGGTCGGTTTATTAATGGAATCGTGTGGGTCGGTTTATTAATAGAATCGTGTGGGTCGGTTTATTAATAGAATCGTGTGGGTCGGTTTATTAATTGAATCGTGTGGGTCGGTTTATTAATGGAATCGTGTGGGTCGGTTTATTAATAGAATCGTGTGGGTCGGTTTATTAATGGAATCGTGTGGGTCGGTTTATTAATAGAATCGTGTGGGTCAGTTTATTAATAGAATCGTGTGGGTCGGTTTATTAATAGAATCGTGTGGGTCGGTTTATTAATTGAATCGTGTGGGTCGGTTTATTAATAGAATCGTGTGGGTCGGTTTATTAATAGAATCGTGTGGGTCGGTTTATTAATAGAATCGTGTGGGTCGGTTTATTAATAGAATCGTGTGGGTCGGTTTATTAATAGAATCTTGTGGGTCAGTTTATTAATAGAATCGTGTGGGTCGGTTTATTAATTGAATCGTGTGGGTCGGTTTATTAATGGAATCGTGTGGGTCGGTTTATTAATGGAATCGTGTGGGTCGGTTTATTAATAGAATCGTGTGGGTCAGTTTATTAATAGAATCGTGTGGGTCGGTTTATTAATAGAATCGTGTGGGTCGGTTTATTAATTGAATCGTGTGGGTCGGTTTATTAATAGAATCGTGTGGGTCGGTTTATTAATAGAATCGTGTGGGTCGGTTTATTAATAGAATCGTGTGGGTCGGTTTATTAATTGAATCGTGTGGGTCGGTTTATTAATGGAATCGTGTGGGTCGGTTTATTAATAGAAACGTGTGGGTCAGTTTATTAATGGAATCGTGTGGGTCGGTTTATTAATGGAATCGTGTGGGTCTGTTTATTAATAGAATCGTGTGGGTCGGTTTATTAATGGAATCGTGTGGGTCAGTTTATTAATGGAATCGTGTGGGTCTGTTTATTAATAGAATCGTGTGGGTCGGTTTATTAATGGAATCGTGTGGGTCAGTTTATTAATGGAATCGTGTGGGTCGGTTTATTAATTGAATCGTGTGGGTCGGTTTATTAATAGAATCGTGTGGGTCGGTTTATTAATAGAATCGTGTGGGTCGGTTTATTAATGGAATCGTGTGGGTCGGTTTATTAATTGAATCGTGTGGGTCGGTTTATTAATGGAATCGTGTGGGTCGGTTTATTAATGAATCGTGTGGGTCGGTTTATTAATGGAATCGTGTGGGTCGGTTTATTAATAGAATCGTGTGGGTCGGTTTATTAATGGAATCGTGTGGGTCGGTTTATTAATAGAATCGTGTGGGTCGGTTTATTAATAGAAACGTGTGGGTCGGTTTATTAATAGAATCGTGTGGGTCAGTTTATTAATAGAATCGTGTGGGTCGGTTTATTAATTGAAACGTGTGGGTCGGTTTATTAATAGAATCGTGTGGGTCGGTTTATTAATTGAATCGTGTGGGTCGGTTTATTAATAGAATCGTGTGGGTCGGTTTATTAATAGAATCGTGTGGGTCGGTTTATTAATGGAATCGTGTGGGTCGGTTTATTAATGGAATCGTGTGGGTCGGTTTATTAATGGAATCGTGTGGGTCGGTTTATTAATAGAATCGTGTGGGTCAGTTTATTAATGGAATCGTGTGGGTCAGTTTATTAATTGAAACGTGTGGGTCGGTTTATTAATAGAAACGTGTGGGTCGGTTTATTAATAGAATCGTGTGGGTCGGTTTATTAATGGAATCGTGTGGGTCAGTTTATTAATGGAATCGTGTGGGTCAGTTTATTAATTGAAACGTGTGGGTCGGTTTATTAATAGAATCGTGTGGGTCGGTTTATTAATGGAATCGTGTGGGTCAGTTTATTAATGGAATCGTGTGGGTCGGTTTATTAATAGAATCGTGTGGGTCGGTTTATTAATGGAATCGTGTGGGTCGGTTTATTAATTGAATCGTGTGGGTCAGTTTATTAATGGAATCGTGTGGGTCGGTTTATTAATAGAATCGTGTGGGTCGGTTTATTAATGGAATCGTGTGGGTCGGTTTATTAATAGAATCGTGTGGGTCGGTTTATTAATTGAAACGTGTGGGTCGGTTTATTAATTGAATCGTGTGGGTCGGTTTATTAATTGAATCGTGTGGGTCGGTTTATTAATTGAATCGTGTGGGTCGGTTTATTAATAGAATCGTGTGGGTCAGTTTATTAATGGAATCGTGTGGGTCGGTTTATTAATTGAAACGTGTGGGTCAGTTTATTAATTGAAACGTGTGGGTCGGTTTATTAATAGAATCGTGCGGGTCAGTTTATTAATAGAAACGTGTGGGTCAGTTTATTAATGGAATCGTGTGGGTCGGTTTATTAATAGAATCGTGTGGGTCGGTTTATTAATAGAATCGTGTGGGTCGGTTTATTAATAGAATCGTGTGGGTCGGTTTATTAATTGAATCGTGTGGGTCGGTTTATCAATGGAATCGTGTGGGTCGGTTTATTAATTGAATCGTGTGGGTCGGTTTATTAATTGAATCGTGTGGGTCGGTTTATTAATAGAATCGTGTGGGTCGGTTTATTAATTGAATCGTGTGGGTCGGTTTATCAATGGAATCGTGTGGGTCGGTTTATTAATAGAATCGTGTGGGTCGGTTTATTAATTGAATCGTGTGGGTCAGTTTATTAATAGAATCGTGTGGGTCGGTTTATTAATTGAATCGTGTGGGTCGGTTTATTAATGGAATCGTGTGGGTCGGTTTATTAATTGAATCGTGTGGGTCGGTTTATTAATGGAATCGTGTGGGTCGGTTTATTAATTGAATCGTGTGGGTCGGTTTATTAATGGAATCGTGTGGGTCGGTTTATTAATGGAATCGTGAGGGTCGGTTTATTAATTGAATCGTGTGGGTCAGTTTATTAATTGAATCGTGTGGGTCAGTTTATTAATTGAATCGTGTGGGTCGGTTTATTAATTGAATCGTGTGGGTCGGTTTATTAATGGAATCGTGTGGGTCGGTTTATTAATTGAATCGTGTGGGTCGGTTTATTAATTGAATCGTGTGGGTCGGTTTATTAATGGAATCGTGTGGGTCGGTTTATTAATGGAATCGTGAGGGTCGGTTTATTAATTGAATCGTGTGGGTCGGTTTATTAATAGAATCGTGTGGGTCGGTTTATTAATGGAATCGTGTGGGTCGGTTTATTAATGGAATCGTGTGGGTCAGTTTATTAATAGAATCGTGTGGGTCGGTTTATTAATGGAATCGTGTGGGTCGGTTTATTAATGGAATCGTGTGGGTCGGTTTATTAATGGAATCGTGTGGGTCAGTTTATTAATAGAATCGTGTGGGTCGGTTTATTAATGGAATCGTGTGGGTCGGTTTATTAATGGAATCGTGTGGGTCGGTTTATTAATTGAATCGTGTGGGTCGGTTTATTAATAGAATCGTGCGGGTCGGTTTATTAATAGAATCGTGTGGGTCGGTTTATTAATGGAATCGTGTGGGTCGGTTTATTAATGGAATCGTGTGGGTCGGTTTATTAATGGAATCGTGTGGGTCGGTTTATTAATTGAATCGTGAGGGGCGGTTTATTAATTGAATCGTGTGGGTCAGTTTATTAATGGAATCGTGTGGGTCGGTTTATTAATAGAATCGTGTGGGTCAGTTTATTAATGGAATCGTGTGGGTCGGTTTATTAATGGAATCGTGCGGGTCGGTTTATTAATTGAATCGTGTGGGTCGGTTTATTAATGGAATCGTGTGGGTCAGTTTATTAATGGAATCGTGTGGGTCGGTTTATTAATTGAATCGTGTGGGTCAGTTTATTAATGGAATCGTGTGGGTCGGTTTATTAATGGAATCGTGCGGGTCGGTTTATTAATTGAATCGTGTGGGTCGGTTTATTAATGGAATCGTGTGGGTCGGTTTATTAATGGAATCGTGTGGGTCGGTTTATTAATAGAATCGTGTGGGTCGGTTTATTAATAGAATCGTGTGGGTCGGTTTATTAATTGAATCGTGTGGGTCGGTTTATTAATAGAATCGTGTGGGTCTGTTTATTAATAGAATCGTGTGGGTCGGTTTATTAATTGAATCGTGTGGGTCGGTTTATTAATTGAATCGTGTGGGTCTGTTTATTAATAGAATCGTGTGGGTCGGTTTATTAATAGAATCGTGTGGGTCGGTTTATTAATTGAATCGTGTGGGTCGGTTTATTAATTGAATCGTGTGGGTCGGTTTATTAATTGAATCGTGTGGGTCTGTTTATTAATAGAATCGTGTGGGTCGGTTTATTAATAGAATCGTGTGGGTCGGTTTATTAATAGAATCGTGTGGGTCGGTTTATTAATTGAATCGTGTGGGTCGGTTTATTAATGGAATCGTGTGGGTCGGTTTATTAATGGAATCGTGTGGGTCAGTTTATTAATAGAATCGTGTGGGTCGGTTTATTAATGGAAACGTGTGGGTCGGTTTATTAATGGAATCGTGTGGGTCAGTTTATTAATAGAATCGTGTGGGTCGGTTTATTAATCGAATCGTGTGGGTCGGTTTATTAATAGAATCGTGTGGGTCGGTTTATTAATAGAATCGTGTGGGTCGGTTTATTAATCGAATCGTGTGGGTCGGTTTATTAATAGAATCGTGTGGGTCGGTTTATTAATAGAATCGTGTGGGTCGGTTTATTAATAGAATCGTGTGGGTCGGTTTATTAATGGAAACGTGTGGGTCGGTTTATTAATAGAATCGTGTGGGTCAGTTTATTAATAGAATCATGTGGGTCAGTTTATTAATAGAATCGTGTGGGTCGGTTTATTAATTGAATCGTGTGGGTCAGTTTATTAATTGAATCGTGTGGGTCGGTTTATTAATAGAATCGTGTGGGTCGGTTTATTAATGGAATCGTGTGGGTCGGTTTATTAATTGAATCGTGTGGGTCGGTTTATTAATAGAATCGTGTGGGTCAGTTTATTAATAGAATCGTGTGGGTCGGTTTATTAATGGAATCGTGTGGGTCAGTTTATTAATAGAATCGTGTGGGTCGGTTTATTAATGGAATCGTGTGGGTCGGTTTATTAATTGAATCGTGTGGGTCGGTTTATTAATTGAATCGTGTGGGTCGGTTTATTAATAGAATCGTGTGGGTCGGTTTATTAATGGAATCGTGTGGGTCGGTTTATTAATTGAATCGTGTGGGTCGGTTTATTAATAGAATCGTGTGGGTCGGTTTATTAATAGAATCGTGTGGGTCGGTTTATTAATGGAATCGTGCGGGTCGGTTTATTAATAGAATCGTGTGGGTCGGTTTATTAATGGAATCGTGTGGGTCGGTTTATTAATGGAATCGTGTGGGTCGGTTTATTAATAGAATCGTGTGGGTCGGTTTATTAATGGAATCGTGTGGGTCGGTTTATTAATGGAATCGTGTGGGTCGGTTTATTAATGGAATCGTGTGGGTCGGTTTATTAATAGAATCGTGTGGGTCAGTTTATTAATAGAATCGTGTGGGTCGGTTTATTAATTGAATCGTGTGGGTCGGTTTATTAATAGAATCGTGTGGGTCGGTTTATTAATTGAATCGTGTGGGTCGGTTTATTAATAGAATCGTGTGGGTCGGTTTATTAATAGAAACGTGTGGGTCGGTTTATTAATGGAATCGTGTGGGTCAGTTTATTAATAGAATCGTGTGGGTCGGTTTATTAATAGAATCGTGTGGGTCGGTTTATTAATGGAATCGTGTGGGTCGGTTTATTAATTGAATCGTGTGGGTCGGTTTATTAATGGAATCGTGTGGGTCGGTTTATTAATTGAATCGTGTGGGTCGGTTTATTAATTGAATCGTGTGGGTCAGTTTATTAATTGAATCGTGTGGGTCAGTTTATTAATTGAATCGTGTGGGTCAGTTTATTAATAGAATCGTGTGGGTCGGTTTATTAATAGAATCGTGTGGGTCGGTTTATTAATAGAATCGTGTGGGTCGGTTTATTAATTGAATCGTGTGGGTCGGTTTATTAATAGAATCGTGTGGGTCGGTTTATTAATGGAATCGTGTGGGTCGGTTTATTAATTGAATCGTGTGGGTCGGTTTATTAATAGAATCGTGTGGGTCGGTTTATTAATAGAAACGTGTGGGTCAGTTTATTAATAGAATCGTGTGGGTCGGTTTATTAATAGAATCGTGTGGGTCGGTTTATTAATAGAATCGTGTGGGTCAGTTTATTAATAGAATCGTGTGGGTCAGTTTATTAATTGAATCGTGTGGGTCAGTTTATTAATTGAATCGTGTGGGTCGGTTTATTAATAGAATCGTGTGGGTCGGTTTATTAATTGAATCGTGTGGGTCGGTTTATTAATAGAATCGTGTGGGTCAGTTTATTAATTGAATCGTGTGGGTCGGTTTATTAATGGAATCGTGTGGGTCGGTTTATTAATGGAATCGTGTGGGTCGGTTTATTAATAGAATCGTGTGGGTCGGTTTATTAATAGAATCGTGTGGGTCAGTTTATTAATAGAATCGTGTGGGTCGGTTTATTAATGGAATCGTGCGGGTTGGTTTATTAATAGAATCGTGTGGGTCGGTTTATTAATAGAATCGTGTGGGTCAGTTTATTAATGGAATCGTGCGGGTCGGTTTATTAATAGAATCGTGTGGGTCGGTTTATTAATAGAATCGTGTGGGTCGGTTTATTAATTGAATCGTCTGGGTCGGTTTATTAATGGAATCGTGTGGGTCGGTTTATTAATAGAAACGTGTGGGTCGGTTTATTAATTGAATCGTGTGGGTCGGTTTATTAATTGAATCGTGTGGGTCAGTTTATTAATTGAATCGTGTGGGTCAGTTTATTAATTGAATCGTGTGGGTCAGTTTATTAATAGAATCGTGTGGGTCGGTTTATTAATAGAATCGTGTGGGTCGGTTTATTAATTGAATCGTGTGGGTCGGTTTATTAATGGAATCGTGTGGGTCGGTTTATTAATGGAATCGTGTGGGTCAGTTTATTAATTGAATCGTGTGGGTCGGTTTATTAATGGAATCGTGTGGGTCGGTTTATTAATAGAATCGTGTGGGTCGGTTTATTAATGGAATCGTGTGGGTCGGTTTATTAATAGAATCGTGTGGGTCGGTTTATTAATAGAATCGTGTGGGTCGGTTTATTAATTGAATCGTGTGGGTCGGTTTATTAATAGAATCGTGTGGGTCAGTTTATTAATTGAATCGTGTGGGTCGGTTTATTAATAGAATCGTGTGGGTCGGTTTATTAATAGAATCGTGCGGGTCGGTTTATTAATAGAATCGTGCGGGTCGGTTTATTAATAGAATCGTGTGGGTCGGTTTATTAATAGAATCGTGTGGGTCGGTTTATTAATAGAATCGTGTGGGTCGGTTTATTAATAGAATCGTGTGGGTCGGTTTATTAATTGAATCGTGTGGGTCGGTTTATTAATAGAATCGTGTGGGTCGGTTTATTAATAGAATCGTGCGGGTCGGTTTATTAATAGAATCGTGTGGATCGGTTTATTAATTGAATCGTGTGGGTCGGTTTATTAATTGAATCGTGTGGGTCGGTTTATTAATTGAATCGTGTGGGTCGGTTTATTAATTGAATCGTGTGGGTCGGTTTATTAATTGAATCGTGTGGGTCGGTTTATTAATTGAATCGTGTGGGTCGGTTTATTAATTGAATCGTGTGGGTCGGTTTATTAATAGAATCGTGTGGGTCGGTTTATTAATGGAATCGTGTGGGTCGGTTTATTAATAGAATCGTGTGGGTCGGTTTATTAATTGAATCGTGTGGGTCGGTTTATTAATTGAATCGTGTGGGTCGGTTTATTAATAGAATCGTGTGGGTCGGTTTATTAATAGAATCGTGTGGGTCGGTTTATTAATTGAATCGTGTGGGTCGGTTTATTAATAGAATCGTGTGGGTCGGTTTATCAATGGAATCGTGTGGGTCAGTTTATTAATTGAATCGTGTGGGTCGGTTTATTAATTGAATCGTGTGGGTCGGTTTATTAATTGAATCGTGTGGGTCGGTTTATTAATAGAATCGTGTGGGTCGGTTTATTAATAGAATCGTGTGGGTCGGTTTATTAATTGAATCGTGTGGGTCGGTTTATTAATGGAATCGTGTGGGTCGGTTTATTAATTGAATCGTGTGGGTCGGTTTATTAATTGAATCGTGTGGGTCGGTTTATTAATAGAATCGTGTGGGTCGGTTTATTAATTGAATCGTGTGGGTCGGTTTATTAATGGAATCGTGTGGGTCGGTTTATTAATAGAATCGTGTGGGTCGGTTTATTAATTGAATCGTGTGGGTCGGTTTATTAATGGAATCGTGTGGGTCGGTTTATTAATTGAATCGTGTGGGTCGGTTTATTAATGGAATCGTGTGGGTCGGTTTATTAATTGAATCGTGTGGGTCGGTTTATTAATTGAATCGTGTGGGTCGGTTTATTAATAGAATCGTGTGGGTCGGTTTATTAATTGAATCGTGTGGGTCGGTTTATTAATGGAATCGTGTGGGTCGGTTTATTAATAGAAACGTGTGGGTCGGTTTATTAATGGAATCGTGTGGGTCGGTTTATTAATTGAATCGTGTGGGTCGGTTTATTAATAGAATCGTGTGGGTCGGTTTATTAATAGAAACGTGTGGGTCGGTTTATTAATGGAATCGTGTGGGTCGGTTTATTAATGGAATCGTGTGGGTCGGTTTATTAATTGAATCGTGTGGGTCGGTTTATTAATAGAATCGTGTGGGTCGGTTTATTAATGGAATCGTGTGGGTCGGTTTATTAATAGAATCGTGTGGGTCGGTTTATTAATGGAATCGTGTGGGTCGGTTTATTAATTGAATCGTGTGGGTCGGTTTATTAATAGAATCGTGTGGGTCGGTTTATTAATAGAATCGTGTGGGTCGGTTTATTAATGGAATCGTGTGGGTCGGTTTATTAATAGAATCGTGTGGGTCGGTTTATTAATGGAATCGTGTGGGTCGGTTTATTAATGGAATCGTGTGGGTCGGTTTATTAATAGAATCGTGTGGGTCGGTTTATTAATGGAATCGTGTGGGTCGGTTTATTAATTGAATCGTGTGGGTCGGTTTATTAATGGAATCGTGTGGGTCGGTTTATTAATAGAATCGTGTGGGTCGGTTTATTAATGGAATCGTGTGGGTCGGTTTATTAATGGAATCGTGTGGGTCGGTTTATTAATTGAATCGTGTGGGTCGGTTTATTAATTGAATCGTGTGGGTCAGTTTATTAATAGAATCGTGTGGGTCGGTTTATTAATGGAATCGTGTGGGTCAGTTTATTAATGGAATCGTGTGGGTCGGTTTATTAATTGAATCGTGTGGGTCAGTTTATTAATAGAATCGTGTGGGTCGGTTTATTAATGGAATCGTGTGGGTCAGTTTATTAATGGAATCGTGTGGGTCAGTTTATTAATAGAATCGTGTGGGTCGGTTTATTAATGGAATCGTGTGGGTCGGTTTATTAATGGAATCGTATGGGTCGGTTTATTAATGGAATCGTGTGGGTCAGTTTATTAATTGAATCGTGTGGGTCGGTTTATTAATTGAATCGTGTGGGTCGGTTTATTAATGGAATCGTGTGGGTCGGTTTATTAATAGAATCGTGTGGGTCGGTTTATTAATAGAATCGTGTGGGTCGGTTTATTAATTGAATCGTGTGGGTCGGTTTATTAATGGAATCGTGTGGGTCGGTTTATTAATAGAATCGTGTGGGTCGGTTTATTAATAGAATCGTGTGGGTCAGTTTATTAATTGAATCGTGTGGGTCGGTTTATTAATTGAATCGTGTGGGTCGGTTTATTCATTGAATCGTGTGGGTCGGTTTATTCATTGAATCGTGTGGGTCGGTTTATTAATTGAATCGTGTGGGTCGGTTTATTAATGAATCGTGTGGGTCGGTTTATTAATGGAATCGTGTGGGTCGGTTTATTAATAGAATCGTGTGGGTCGGTTTATTAATAGAATCGTGTGGGTCGGTTTATTAATTGAATCGTGTGGGTCAGTTTATTAATGGAATCGTGTGGGTCGGTTTATTAATTGAATCGTGTGGGTCGGTTTATTAATAGAATCGTGTGGGTCGGTTTATTAATTGAATCGTGTGGGTCGGTTTATCAATGGAATCGTGTGGGTCGGTTTATTAATAGAATCGTGTGGGTCGGTTTATTAATTGAATCGTGTGGGTCGGTTTATTAATGGAATCGTGTGGGTCGGTTTATTAATAGAATCGTGTGGGTCAGTTTATTAATGGAATCGTGTGGGTCGGTTTATTAATAGAATCGTGTGGGTCGGTTTATTAATAGAATCGTGTGGGTCAGTTTATTAATGGAATCGTGTGGGTCGGTTTATTAATGGAATCGTGTGGGTCGGTTTATTAATAGAATCGTGTGGGTCAGTTTATTAATGGAATCGTGTGGGTCGGTTTATTAATGGAATCGTGTGGGTCGGTTTATTAATGGAATCGTGTGGGTCAGTTTATTAATGGAATCGTGTGGGTCGGTTTATTAATGGAATCGTGTGGGTCGGTTTATTAATAGAATCGTGTGGGTCGGTTTATTAATAGAATCGTGTGGGTCAGTTTATTAATGGAATCGTGTGGGTCGGTTTATTAATGGAATCGTGTGGGTCGGTTTATTAATAGAATCGTGTGGGTCAGTTTATTAATGGAATCGTGTGGGTCGGTTTATTAATTGAATCGTGTGGGTCGGTTTATTAATTGAAACGTGTGGGTCGGTTTATTAATTGAATCGTGTGGGTCGGTTTATTAATTGAATCGTGTGGGTCGGTTTATTAATGGAATCGTGTGGGTCGGTTTATTAATAGAATCGTGTGGGTCAGTTTATTAATAGAATCGTGTGGGTCGGTTTATTAATAGAATCGTGTGGGTCGGTTTATTAATAGAAACGTGTGGGTCGGTTTATTAATGGAATCGTGTGGGTCAGTTTATTAATAGAATCGTGTGGGTCGGTTTATTAATTGAATCGTGTGGGTCGGTTTATTAATTGAATCGTGTGGGTCGGTTTATTAATTGAATCGTGTGGGCCGGTTTATTAATGGAATCGTGTGGGTCGGTTTATTAATAGAATCGTGCGGGTCGGTTTATTAATAGAATCGTGTGGGTCGGTTTATTAATAGAATCGTGTGGGTCGGTTTATTAATAGAATCGTGTGGGTCGGTTTATTAATTGAATCGTGTGGGTCAGTTTATTAATAGAATCGTGTGGGTCGGTTTATTAATGGAATCGTGTGGGTCGGTTTATTAATAGAATCGTGTGGGTCGGTTTATTAATAGAATCGTGTGGGTCGGTTTATTAATAGAATCGTGTGGGTCGGTTTATTAATGGAATCGTGTGGGTCGGTTTATTAATAGAATCGTGTGGGTCGGTTTATTAATAGAATCGTGTGGGTCGGTTTATTAATGGAATCGTGTGGGTCGGTTTATTAATAGAATCGTGTGGGTCGGTTTATTAATAGAATCGTGTGGGTCGGTTTATTAATGGAATCGTGTGGGTCGGTTTATTAATAGAATCGTGTGGGTCGGTTTATTAATAGAATCGTGTGGGTCGGTTTATTAATTGAATCGTGTGGGTCGGTTTATTAATAGAAACGTGTGGGTCGGTTTATTAATTGAATCGTGTGGGTCGGTTTATTAATAGAATCGTGTGGGTCGGTTTATTAATGGAATCGTGTGGGTCGGTTTATTAATTGAATCGTGTGGGTCGGTTTATTAATAGAATCGTGTGGGTCAGTTTATTAATTGAATCGTGTGGGTCGGTTTATTAATAGAATCGTATGGGTCGGTTTATTAATTGAATCGTGTGGGTCGGTTTATTAATAGAATCGTGTGGGTCGGTTTATTAATGGAATCGTGTGGGTCGGTTTATTAATGGAATCGTGTGGGTCGGTTTATTAATAGAATCGTGTGGGTCAGTTTATTAATGGAATCGTGTGGGTCGGTTTATTAATAGAATCGTATGGGTCGGTTTATTAATTGAATCGTGTGGGTCGGTTTATTAATAGAATCGTGTGGGTCGGTTTATTAATGGAATCGTGTGGGTCGGTTTATTAATAGAATCGTGTGGGTCGGTTTATTAATGGAATCGTGTGGGTCGGTTTATTAATAGAATCGTGTGGGTCGGTTTATTAATAGAATCGTGTGGGTCGGTTTATTAATTGAATCGTGTGGGTCGGTTTATTAATTGAATCGTGTGGGTCGGTTTATTAATGGAATCGTGTGGGTCGGTTTATTAATAGAATCGTGTGGGTCGGTTTATTAATGGAATCGTGTGGGTCGGTTTATTAATTGAATCGTGTGGGTCAGTTTATTAATGGAATCGTGTGGGTCAGTTTATTAATTGAATCGTGTGGGTCAGTTTATTAATTGAATCGTGTGGGTCAGTTTATTAATTGAATCGTGTGGGTCGGTTTATTAATAGAATCGTGTGGGTCGATTTATTAATGGAATCGTGTGGGTCGGTTTATTAATTGAAACGTGTGGGTCGGTTTATTAATAGAATCGTGTGGGTCGGTTTATTAATTGAATCGTGTGGGTCAGTTTATTAATTGAATCGTGTGGGTCAGTTTATTAATTGAATCGTGTGGGTCAGTTTATTAATAGAATCGTGTGGGTCGGTTTATTAATAGAAACGTGTGGGTCGGTTTATTAATGGAATCGTGTGGGTCGGTTTATTAATAGAATCGTGTGGGTCGGTTTATTAATGGAATCGTGTGGGTCGGTTTATTAATAGAATCGTGTGGGTCGGTTTATTAATTGAATCGTGTGGGTCGGTTTATTAATAGAATCGTGTGGGTCGGTTTATTAATAGAATCGTGTGGGTCGGTTTATTAATGGAATCGTGTGGGTCGGTTTATTAATAGAATCGTGTGGGTCGGTTTATTAATTGAATCGTGTGGGTCGGTTTATTAATAGAATCGTGTGGGTCGGTTTATTAATGGAATCGTGTGGGTCGGTTTATTAATTGAATCGTGTGGGTCGGTTTATTAATAGAATCGTGTGGGTCGGTTTATTAATAGAATCGTGTGGGTCAGTTTATTAATGGAATCGTGTGGGTCGGTTTATTAATGGAATCGTGTGGGTCAGTTTATTAATAGAATCGTGTGGGTCGGTTTATTAATAGAATCGTGTGGGTCGGTTTATTAATTGAATCGTGTGGGTCGGTTTATTAATAGAATCGTGTGGGTCGGTTTATTAATGGAATCGTGTGGGTCAGTTTATTAATAGAATCGTGTGGGTCAGTTTATTAATAGAATCGTGTGGGTCGGTTTATTAATAGAATCGTGTGGGTCGGTTTATTAATTGAATCGTGTGGGTCGGTTTATTAATAGAATCGTGTGGGTCGGTTTATTAATGGAATCGTGTGGGTCGGTTTATTAATTGAATCGTGTGGGTCGGTTTATTAATAGAATCGTGTGGGTCGGTTTATTAATAGAATCGTGTGGGTCGGTTTATTAATTGAATCGTGTGGGTCGGTTTATTAATGGAATCGTGTGGGTCGGTTTATTAATGGAATCGTGTGGGTCAGTTTATTAATAGAATCGTGTGGGTCGGTTTATTAATGGAATCGTGTGGGTCGGTTTATTAATAGAATCGTGTGGGTCGGTTTATTAATAGAATCGTGTGGGTCGGTTTATTAATAGAATCGTGTGGGTCGGTTTATTAATAGAATCGTGTGGGTCAGTTTATTAATTGAATCGTGTGGGTCGGTTTATTAATAGAATCGTGTGGGTCGGTTTATTAATAGAATCGTGTGGGTCAGTTTATTAATTGAATCGTGTGGGTCGGTTTATTAATAGAATCGTGTGGGTCAGTTTATTAATTGAATCGTGTGGGTCGGTTTATTAATTGAATCGTGTGGGTCAGTTTATTAATTGAATCGTGTGGGTCGGTTTATTAATAGAATCGTGTGGGTCGGTTTATTAATAGAATCGTGTGGGTCAGTTTATTAATTGAATCGTGTGGGTCGGTTTATTAATAGAATCGTGTGGGTCAGTTTATTAATTGAATCGTGTGGGTCGGTTTATTAATAGAATCGTGTGGGTCAGTTTATTAATTGAATCGTGTGGGTCGGTTTATTAATAGAATCGTGTGGGTCGGTTTATTAATGGAATCGTGTGGGTCGGTTTATTAATAGAATCGTGTGGGTCGGTTTATTAATTGAATCGTGTGGGTCGGTTTATTAATGGAATCGTGTGGGTCAGTTTCTTAATAGAATCGTGTGGGTCGGTTTATTAATAGAATCGTGTGGGTCGGTTTATTAATTGAATCGTGTGGGTCGGTTTATTAATAGAATCGTGTGGGTCGGTTTATTAATAGAATCGTGCGGGTCGGTTTATTAATAGAATCGTGTGGGTCGGTTTATTAATGGAATCGTGTGGGTCGGTTTATTAATAGAATCGTGTGGGTCAGTTTATTAATTGAATCGTGTGGGTCGGTTTATTAATAGAATCGTGTGGGTCGGTTTATTAATAGAATCGTGCGGGTCGGTTTATTAATAGAATCGTGTGGGTCGGTTTATTAATGGAATCGTGTGGGTCGGTTTATTAATAGAATCGTGTGGGTCAGTTTATTAATGGAATCGTGTGGGTCGGTTTATTAATTGAATCGTGTGGGTCGGTTTATTAATAGAATCGTGTGGGTCGGTTTATTAATAGAATCGTGTGGGTCAGTTTATTAATAGAATCGTGCGGGTCGGTTTATTAATAGAATCGTGCGGGTCGGTTTATTAATAGAATCGTGTGGGTCGGTTTATTAATAGAATCGTGTGGGTCGGTTTATTAATGGAATCGTGTGGGTCGGTTTATTAATAGAATCGTGTGGGTCGGTTTATTAATAGAATCGTGTGGGTCGGTTTATTAATTGAATCGTGTGGGTCGGTTTATTAATAGAATCGTGTGGGTCGGTTTATTAATGGAATCGTGTGGGTCGGTTTATTAATTGAATCGTGTGGGTCGGTTTATTAATAGAATCGTGTGGGTCAGTTTATTAATAGAATCGTGTGGGTCGGTTTATTAATTGAATCGTGTGGGTCGGTTTATTAATAGAATCGTGTGGGTCGGTTTATTAATAGAATCGTGCGGGTCGGTTTATTAATAGAATCGTGTGGGTCGGTTTATTAATAGAATCGTGCGGGTCGGTTTATTAATAGAATCGTGCGGGTCGGTTTATTAATTGAATCGTGTGGGTCGGTTTATTAATTGAATCGTGTGGGTCGGTTTATTAATGGAATCGTGTGGGTCGGTTTATTAATAGAATCGTGTGGGTCGGTTTATTAATTGAATCGTGTGGGTCGGTTTATTAATGGAATCGTGTGGGTCGGTTTATTAATAGAATCGTGTGGGTCGGTTTATTAATGGAATCGTGTGGGTCGGTTTATTAATAGAATCGTGTGGGTCGGTTTATTAATAGAATCGTGTGGGTCGGTTTATTAATGGAATCGTGTGGGTCGGTTTATTAATAGAATCGTGTGGGTCAGTTTATTAATGGAATCGTGTGGGTCGGTTTATTAATTGAATCGTGTGGGTCGGTTTATTAATTGAATCGTGTGGGTCGGTTTATTAATTGAATCGTGTGGGTCGGTTTATTAATGGAATCGTGTGGGTCAGTTTATTAATGGAATCGTGTGGGTCGGTTTATTAATAGAATCGTGCGGGTCAGTTTATTAATGGAATCGTGTGGGTCAGTTTATTAATGGAATCGTGTGGGTCGGTTTATTAATAGAATCGTGTGGGTCGGTTTATTAATAGAATCGTGTGGGTCGGTTTATTAATGGAATCGTGTGGGTCGGTTTATTAATAGAATCGTGTGGGTCGGTTTATTAATGGAATCGTGTGGGTCAGTTTATTAATGGAATCGTGTGGGTCGGTTTATTAATAGAATCGTGTGGGTCGGTTTATTAATAGAATCGTGTGGGTCGGTTTATTAATGGAATCGTGTGGGTCGGTTTATTAATAGAATCGTGTGGGTCGGTTTATTAATAGAATCGTGTGGGTCGGTTTATTAATAGAATCGTGTGGGTCGGTTTATTAATAGAATCGTGTGGGTCGGTTTATTAATGGAATCGTGTGGGTCGGTTTATTAATGGAATCGTGTGGGTCGGTTTATTAATAGAATCGTGTGGGTCAGTTTATTAATAGAATCGTGTGGGTCGGTTTATTAATAGAATCGTGTGGGTCGGTTTATTAATTGAATCGTGTGGGTCGGTTTATTAATAGAATCGTGTGGGTCGGTTTATTAATAGAATCGTGTGGGTCGGTTTATTAATGGAATCGTGTGGGTCGGTTTATTAATAGAATCGTGTGGGTCGGTTTATTAATAGAATCGTGTGGGTCGGTTTATTAATAGAATCGTGTGGGTCGGTTTATTAATAGAATCGTGTGGGTCGGTTTATTAATAGAATCGTGTGGGTCGGTTTATTAATAGAATCGTGTGGGTCGGTTTATTAATGGAATCGTGTGGGTCGGTTTATTAATGGAATCGTGTGGGTCAGTTTATTAATTGAATCGTGTGGGTCGGTTTATTAATAGAATCGTGTGGGTCAGTTTATTAATAGAATCGTGTGGGTCAGTTTATTAATAGAATCGTGTGGGTCGGTTTATTAATAGAATCGTGTGGGTCGGTTTATTAATTGAATCGTGTGGGTCGGTTTATTAATGGAATCGTGTGGGTCGGTTTATTAATGGAATCGTGTGGGTCGGTTTATTAATGGAATCGTGTGGGTCGGTTTATTAATTGAATCGTGTGGGTCAGTTTATTAATGGAATCGTGTGGGTCGGTTTATTAATAGAATCGTGTGGGTCGGTTTATTAATAGAATCGTGTGGGTCGGTTTATTAATGGAATCGTGTGGGTCGGTTTATTAATAGAATCGTGTGGGTCGGTTTATTAATTGAATCGTGTGGGTCGGTTTATTAATAGAATCGTGTGGGTCGGTTTATTAATAGAATCGTGTGGGTCGGTTTATTAATTGAATCGTGTGGGTCGGTTTATTAATGGAATCGTGTGGGTCGGTTTATTAATGGAATCGTGTGGGTCGGTTTATTAATGGAATCGTGTGGGTCGGTTTATTAATTGAATCGTGTGGGTCAGTTTATTAATGGAATCGTGTGGGTCGGTTTATTAATAGAATCGTGTGGGTCGGTTTATTAATGGAATCGTGTGGGTCGGTTTATTAATGGAATCGTGTGGGTCGGTTTATTAATGGAATCGTGTGGGTCGGTTTATTAATGGAATCGTGTGGGTCGGTTTATTAATTGAATCGTGTGGGTCAGTTTATTAATTGAATCGTGTGGGTCAGTTTATTAATAGAATCGTGTGGGTCGGTTTATTAATGGAATCGTGTGGGTCGGTTTATTAATAGAATCGTGTGGGTCGGTTTATTAATAGAATCGTGTGGGTCGGTTTATTAATTGAATCGTGTGGGTCGGTTTATTAATAGAATCGTGTGGGTCGGTTTATTAATTGAATCGTGTGGGTCGGTTTATTAATGGAATCGTGTGGGTCGGTTTATTAATAGAATCGTGTGGGTCGGTTTATTAATAGAATCGTGTGGGTCGGTTTATTAATGGAATCGTGTGGGTCAGTTTATTAATAGAATCGTGTGGGTCGGTTTATTAATGGAATCGTGTGGGTCGGTTTATTAATGGAATCGTGTGGGTCGGTTTATTAATGGAATCGTGTGGGTCGGTTTATTAATTGAATCGTGTGGGTCGGTTTATTAATTGAATCGTGTGGGTCGGTTTATTAATAGAATCGTGTGGGTCAGTTTATTAATAGAATCGTGTGGGTCGGTTTATTAATGGAATCGTGTGGGTCGGTTTATTAATGGAATCGTGTGGGTCGGTTTATTAATGGAATCGTGTGGGTCGGTTTATTAATGGAATCGTGTGGGTCGGTTTATTAATTGAATCGTGTGGGTCAGTTTATTAATTGAATCGTGTGGGTCAGTTTATTAATAGAATCGTGTGGGTCGGTTTATTAATGGAATCGTGTGGGTCGGTTTATTAATGGAATCGTGTGGGTCGGTTTATTAATAGAATCGTGTGGGTCGGTTTATTAATAGAATCGTGCGGGTCGGTTTATTAATTGAATCGTGTGGGTCAGTTTATTAATTGAATCGTGTGGGTCAGTTTATTAATGGAATCGTGTGGGTCGGTTTATTAATGGAATCGTGTGGGTCGGTTTATTAATAGAATCGTGTGGGTCGGTTTATTAATAGAATCGTGTGGGTCGGTTTATTAATAGAATCGTGTGGGTCAGTTTATTAATTGAATCGTGTGGGTCAGTTTATTAATGGAATCGTGTGGGTCGGTTTATTAATAGAATCGTGTGGGTCGGTTTATTAATTGAATCGTGTGGGTCGGTTTATTAATTGAATCGTGTGGGTCAGTTTATTAATTGAATCGTGTGGGTCAGTTTATTAATTGAATCGTGTGGGTCGGTTTATTAATAGAAACGTGTGGGTCGGTTTATTAATAGAATCGTGTGGGTCGGTTTATTAATGGAATCGTGTGGGTCGGTTTATTAATAGAATCGTGTGGGTCAGTTTATTAATTGAATCGTGCGGGTCGGTTTATTAATGGAATCGTGTGGGTCGGTTTATTAATAGAATCGTGTGGGTCGGTTTATTAATTGAATCGTGTGGGTCGGTTTATTAATAGAATCGTGTGGGTCGGTTTATTAATAGAATCGTGTGGGTCGGTTTATTAATTGAATCGTGTGGGTCGGTTTATTAATTGAATCGTGTGGGTCAGTTTATTAATTGAATCGTGTGGGTCAGTTTATTAATTGAATCGTGTGGGTCGGTTTATTAATAGAAACGTGTGGGTCGGTTTATTAATAGAATCGTGTGGGTCGGTTTATTAATGGAATCGTGTGGGTCGGTTTATTAATAGAATCGTGTGGGTCAGTTTATTAATTGAATCGTGCGGGTCGGTTTATTAATGGAATCGTGTGGGTCGGTTTATTAATAGAATCGTGTGGGTCGGTTTATTAATTGAATCGTGTGGGTCGGTTTATTAATGGAATCGTGTGGGTCGGTTTATTAATGGAATCGTGTGGGTCGGTTTATTAATTGAATCGTGTGGGTCGGTTTATTAATAGAATCGTGTGGGTCGGTTTATTAATGGAATCGTGTGGGTCGGTTTATTAATTGAATCGTGTGGGTCGGTTTATTAATAGAATCGTGTGGGTCGGTTTATTAATGGAATCGTGTGGGTCGGTTTATTAATGGAATCGTGTGGGTCGGTTTATTAATTGAATCGTGTGGGTCGGTTTATTAATTGAATCGTGTGGGTCGGTTTATTAATAGAATCGTGTGGGTCGGTTTATTAATGGAATCGTGTGGGTCAGTTTATTAATAGAATCGTGTGGGTCGGTTTATTAATAGAATCGTGTGGGTCGGTTTATTAATGGAATCGTGTGGGTCGGTTTATTAATTGAATCGTGTGGGTCGGTTTATTAATAGAATCGTGTGGGTCGGTTTATTAATAGAATCGTGTGGGTCGGTTTATTAATTGAATCGTGTGGGTCGGTTTATTAATAGAAACGTGTGGGTCGGTTTATTAATTGAATCGTGTGGGTCGGTTTATTAATAGAATCGTGTGGGTCGGTTTATTAATTGAATCGTGTGGGTCGGTTTATTAATAGAATCGTGTGGGTCGGTTTATTAATGGAATCGTGTGGGTCGGTTTATTAATAGAAACGTGTGGGTCGGTTTATTAATGGAATCGTGTGGGTCGGTTTATTAATAGAAACGTGTGGGTCGGTTTATTAATAGAATCGTGTGGGTCGGTTTATTAATTGAATCGTGTGGGTCGGTTTATTAATGGAATCGTGTGGGTCGGTTTATTAATAGAAACGTGTGGGTCGGTTTATTAATAGAAACGTGTGGGTCGGTTTATTAATAGAATCGTGTGGGTCGGTTTATTAATAGAAACGTGTGGGTCGGTTTATTAATAGAATCGTGTGGGTCGGTTTATTAATTGAATCGTGTGGGTCGGTTTATTAATAGAAACGTGTGGGTCGGTTTATTAATAGAATCGTGTGGGTCGGTTTATTAATTGAATCGTGTGGGTCGGTTTATTAATTGAATCGTGTGGGTCGGTTTATTAATAGAATCGTGTGGGTCGGTTTATTAATTGAATCGTGTGGGTCAGTTTATTAATTGAATCGTGTGGGTCGGTTTATTAATTGAATCGTGTGGGTCAGTTTATTAATTGAATCGTGTGGGTCGGTTTATTAATGGAATCGTGTGGGTCAGTTTATTAATTGAATCGTGTGGGTCGGTTTATTAATTGAATCGTGTGGGTCAGTTTATTAATGGAATCGTGTGGGTCGGTTTATTAATGGAATCGTGTGGGTCGGTTTATTAATGGAATCGTGTGGGTCTGTTTATTAATTGAATCGTGTGGGTCGGTTTATTAATTGAATCGTGTGGGTCGGTTTATTAATAGAATCGTGTGGGTCGGTTTATTAATAGAAACGTGTGGGTCGGTTTATTAATAGAATCGTGTGGGTCGGTTTATTAATAGAAACGTGTGGGTCGGTTTATTAATAGAATCGTGTGGGTCGGTTTATTAATTGAATCGTGTGGGTCGGTTTATTAATAGAAACGTGTGGGTCGGTTTATTAATAGAATCGTGTGGGTCGGTTTATTAATTGAATCGTGTGGGTCGGTTTATTAATGGAATCGTGTGGGTCGGTTTATTAATTGAATCGTGTGGGTCGGTTTATTAATGGAATCGTGTGGGTCGGTTTATTAATAGAAACGTGTGGGTCGGTTTATTAATAGAATCGTGTGGGTCGGTTTATTAATTGAATCGTGTGGGTCGGTTTATTAATGGAATCGTGTGGGTCGGTTTATTAATTGAATCGTGTGGGTCGGTTTATTAATGGAATCGTGTGGGTCGGTTTATTAATTGAATCGTGTGGGTCGGTTTATTAATAGAATCGTGTGGGTCGGTTTATTAATAGAATCGTGTGGGTCGGTTTATTAATAGAATCGTGTGGGTCGGTTTATTAATGGAATCGTGTGGGTCGGTTTATTAATTGAATCGTGTGGGTCGGTTTATTAATAGAATCGTGTGGGTCGGTTTATTAATAGAATCGTGTGGGTCGGTTTATTAATTGAATCGTGTGGGTCGGTTTATTAATAGAATCGTGTGGGTCGGTTTATTAATGGAATCGTGTGGGTCGGTTTATTAATAGAAACGTGTGGGTCGGTTTATTAATAGAATCGTGTGGGTCGGTTTATTAATTGAATCGTGTGGGTCGGTTTATTAATGGAATCGTGTGGGTCGGTTTATTAATAGAAACGTGTGGGTCGGTTTATTAATTGAATCGTGTGGGTCGGTTTATTAATAGAATCGTGTGGGTCGGTTTATTAATGGAATCGTGTGGGTCAGTTTATTAATAGAAACGTGTGGGTCGGTTTATTAATAGAATCGTGTGGGTCGGTTTATTAATAGAATCGTGTGGGTCGGTTTATTAATTGAATCGTGTGGGTCGGTTTATTAATAGAAACGTGTGGGTCGGTTTATTAATTGAATCGTGTGGGTCAGTTTATTAATGGAATCGTGTGGGTCGGTTTATTAATAGAATCGTGTGGGTCGGTTTATTAATAGAATCGTGTGGGTCGGTTTATTAATTGAATCGTGTGGGTCGGTTTATTAATAGAAACGTGTGGGTCGGTTTATTAATTGAATCGTGTGGGTCAGTTTATTAATGGAATCGTGTGGGTCGGTTTATTAATAGAATCGTGTGGGTCGGTTTATTAATTGAATCGTGTGGGTCGGTTTATTAATTGAATCGTGTGGGTCGGTTTATTAATAGAATCGTGTGGGTCAGTTTATTAATGGAATCGTGTGGGTCGGTTTATTAATTGAATCGTGTGGGTCGGTTTATTAATAGAATCGTGTGGGTCGGTTTATTAATTGAATCGTGTGGGTCGGTTTATTAATAGAATCGTGTGGGTCGGTTTATTAATAGAAACGTGTGGGTCGGTTTATTAATAGAATCGTGTGGGTCAGTTTATTAATGGAATCGTGTGGGTCGGTTTATTAATAGAAACGTGTGGGTCGGTTTATTAATTGAATCGTGTGGGTCGGTTTATTAATAGAAACGTGTGGGTCGGTTTATTAATGGAATCGTGTGGGTCGGTTTATTAATTGAATCGTGTGGGTCGGTTTATTAATAGAATCGTGTGGGTCGGTTTATTAATTGAATCGTGTGGGTCGGTTTATTAATGGAATCGTGTGGGTCGGTTTATTAATAGAATCGTGTGGGTCGGTTTATTAATAGAAACGTGTGGGTCGGTTTATTAATGGAATCGTGTGGGTCGGTTTATTAATAGAATCGTGTGGGTCAGTTTATTAATAGAATCGTGTGGGTCGGTTTATTAATAGAATCGTGTGGGTCGGTTTATTAATGGAATCGTGTGGGTCGGTTTATTAATAGAAACGTGTGGGTCGGTTTATTAATAGAATCGTGTGGGTCGGTTTATTAATAGAATCGTGTGGGTCGGTTTATTAATGGAATCGTGTGGGTCGGTTTATTAATAGAATCGTGTGGGTCAGTTTATTAATTGAATCGTGTGGGTCGGTTTATTAATAGAATCGTGTGGGTCGGTTTATTAATTGAATCGTGTGGGTCGGTTTATTAATGGAATCGTGTGGGTCAGTTTATTAATGGAATCGTGTGGGTCGGTTTATTAATTGAATCGTGTGGGGCGGTTTATTAATGGAATCGTGTGGGTCAGTTTATTAATTGAATCGTGTGGGTCGGTTTATTAATTGAATCGTGTGGGTCGGTTTATTAATGGAATCGTGTGGGTCGGTTTATTAATAGAATCGTGTGGGTCGGTTTATTAATAGAATCGTGTGGGTCGGTTTATTAATTGAATCGTGTGGGTCGGTTTATTAATTGAATCGTGTGGGTCGGTTTATTAATAGAATCGTGTGGGTCGGTTTATTAATTGAATCGTGTGGGTCGGTTTATTAATTGAATCGTGTGGGTTGGTTTATTAATAGAATCGTGTGGGTCGGTTTATTAATTGAATCGTGTGGGTCGGTTTATTAATAGAATCGTGTGGGTCGGTTTATTAATGGAATCGTGTGGGTCGGTTTATTAATTGAATCGTGTGGGTCGGTTTATTAATTGAATCGTGTGGGTCGGTTTATTAATAGAATCGTGTGGGTCGGTTTATGAATAGAATCGTGTGGGTCGGTTTATTAATGGAATCGTGTGGGTCGGTTTATTAATTGAATCGTGTGGGTCGGTTTATTAATTGAATCGTGTGGGTCGGTTTATTAATTGAATCGTGTGGGTCGGTTTATTAATAGAATCGTGTGGGTCGGTTTATTAATGGAATCGTGTGGGTCGGTTTATTAATTGAATCGTGTGGGTCGGTTTATTAATGGAATCGTGTGGGTCGGTTTATTAATTGAATCGTGTGGGTCGGTTTATTAATAGAATCGTGTGGGTCGGTTTATTAATAGAATCGTGTGGGTCGGTTTATTAATTGAATCGTGTGGGTCGGTTTATTAATAGAATCGTGTGGGTCGGTTTATTAATAGAATCGTGTGGGTCGGTTTATTAATAGAATCGTGTGGGTCGGTTTATTAATAGAATCGTGTGGGTCGGTTTATTAATAGAATCGTGTGGGTCGGTTTATTAATGGAATCGTGTGGGTCAGTTTATTAATAGAATCGTGTGGGTCGGTTTATTAATAGAATCGTGTGGGTCGGTTTATTAATAGAATCGTGTGGGTCGGTTTATTAATAGAATCGTGTGGGTCGGTTTATTAATTGAATCGTGTGGGTCGGTTTATTAATAGAATCGTGTGGGTCGGTTTATTAATTGAATCGTGTGGGTCGGTTTATTAATAGAATCGTGTGGGTCGGTTTATTAATGGAATCGTGTGGGTCAGTTTATTAATAGAATCGTGTGGGTCGGTTTATTAATAGAAACGTGTGGGTCGGTTTATTAATTGAATCGTGTGGGTCGGTTTATTAATGGAATCGTGCTGGTCGGTTTATTAATAGAATCGTGTGGGTCGGTTTATTAATAGAAACGTGTGGGTCGGTTTATTAATGGAATCGTGTGGGTCGGTTTATTAATGGAATCGTGCTGGTCGGTTTATTAATAGAATCGTGTGGGTCGGTTTATTAATAGAAACGTGTGGGTCGGTTTATTAATGGAATCGTGTGGGTCGGTTTATTAATAGAAACGTGTGGGTCGGTTTATTAATAGAATCGTGTGGGTCGGTTTATTAATGGAATCGTGTGGGTCGGTTTATTAATAGAATCGTGTGGGTCGGTTTATTAATGGAATCGTGTGGGTCGGTTTATTAATAGAAACGTGTGGGTCGGTTTATTAATAGAATCGTGTGGGTCGGTTTATTAATGGAATCGTGTGGGTCGGTTTATTAATAGAAACGTGTGGGTCGGTTTATTAATAGAATCGTGTGGGTCGGTTTATTAATGGAATCGTGTGGGTCGGTTTATTAATAGAATCGTGTGGGTCGGTTTATTAATTGAATCGTGTGGGTCGGTTTATTAATAGAATCGTGTGGGTCAGTTTATTAATAGAATCGTGTGGGTCAGTTTATTAATTGAATCGTGCGGGTCGGTTTATTAATAGAAACGTGTGGGTCGGTTTATTAATTGAATCGTGTGGGTCGGTTTATTAATGGAATCGTGTGGGTCGGTTTATTAATAGAATCGTGTGGGTCCGTTTATTAATTGAATCGTGTGGGTCGGTTTATTAATAGAATCGTGTGGGTCGGTTTATTAATAGAATCGTGTGGGTCAGTTTATTAATAGAATCGTGTGGGTCGGTTTATTAATAGAATCGTGTGGGTCGGTTTATTAATAGAATCGTGTGGGTCGGTTTATTAATAGAATCGTGTGGGTCGGTTTATTAATTGAATCGTGTGGGTCGGTTTATTAATTGAATCGTGTGGGTCGGTTTATTAATTGAATCGTGTGGGTCGGTTTATTAATGGAATCGTGTGGGTCGGTTTATTAATAGAATCGTGTGGGTCGGTTTATTAATTGAATCGTGTGGGTCGGTTTATTAATTGAATCGTGAGGGTCGGTTTATTAATTGAATCGTGTGGGTCGGTTTATTAATTGAATCGTGTGGGTCGGTTTATTAATTGAATCGTGTGGGTCGGTTTATTAATTGAATCGTGTGGGTCGGTTTATTAATTGAATCGTGTGGGTCGGTTTATTAATGGAATCGTGTGGGTCGGTTTATTAATAGAAACGTGTGGGTCGGTTTATTAATAGAATCGTGTGGGTCGGTTTATTAATTGAATCGTGTGGGTCGGTTTATTAATGGAATCGTGTGGGTCGGTTTATTAATAGAATCGTGTGGGTCAGTTTATTAATGGAATCGTGTGGGTCGGTTTATTAATAGAATCGTGTGGGTCGGTTTATTAATTGAATCGTGTGAGTCGGTTTATTAATTGAATCGTGTGGGTCGGTTTATTAATTGAATCGTGTGGGTCGGTTTATTAATGGAATCGTGTGGGTCGGTTTATTAATTGAATCGTGTGGGTCGGTTTATTAATAGAATCGTGTGGGTCGGTTTATTAATTGAATCGTGTGGGTCGGTTTATTAATAGAATCGTGTGGGTCGGTTTATTAATGGAATCGTGTGGGTCGGTTTATTAATAGAATCGTGTGGGTCGGTTTATTAATAGAATCGTGTGTGTCGGTTTATTAATAGAATCGTGTGGGTCGGTTTATTAATTGAATCGTGTGGGTCAGTTTATTAATTGAATCGTGTGGGTCGGTTTATTAATGAATCGTGTGGGTCGGTTTATTAATAGAATCGTGTGGGTCGGTTTATTAATAGAAACGTGTGGGTCGGTTTATTAATTGAATCGTGTGAGTCGGTTTATTAATTGAATCGTGTGGGTCGGTTTATTAATAGAAACGTGTGGGTCGGTTTATTAATAGAATCGTGTGGGTCGGTTTATTAATTGAATCGTGTGAGTCGGTTTATTAATTGAATCGTGTGGGTCGGTTTATTAATAGAATCGTGTGGGTCGGTTTATTAATAGAATCGTGTGGGTCGGTTTATTAATAGAATCGTGCGGGTCAGTTTATTAATAGAATCGTGCGGGTCGGTTTATTAATAGAATCGTGTGGGTCGGTTTATTAATAGAATCGTGTGGGTCGGTTTATTAATAGAATCGTGTGGGTCGGTTTATTAATAGAATCGTGTGGGTCGGTTTATTAATTGAATCGTGTGGGTCGGTTTATTAATAGAATCGTGTGGGTCGGTTTATTAATAGAATCGTGTGGGTCGGTTTATTAATAGAATCGTGTGGGTCGGTTTATTAATTGAATCGTGTGGGTCGGTTTATTAATAGAATCGTGTGGGTCGGTTTATTAATGGAATCGTGTGGGTCGGTTTATTAATAGAATCGTGTGGGTCGGTTTATTAATAGAATCGTGTGGGTCGGTTTATTAATTGAATCGTGTGGGTCAGTTTATTAATAGAATCGTGTGGGTCGGTTTATTAATGGAATCGTGTGGGTCAGTTTATTAATTGAATCGTGTGGGTCGGTTTATTAATGGAATCGTGTGGGTCGGTTTATTCATCGAATCGTGTGGGTCAGTTTATTAATATAATCGTGTGGGTCGGTTTATTAATAGAATCGTGTGGGTCAGTTTATTAATAGAATCGTGTGGGTCGGTTTATTAATTGAATCGTGTGGGTCGGTTTATTAATGGAATCGTGTGGGTCGGTTTATTAATAGAATCGTGTGGGTCGGTTTATTAATTGAATCGTGTGGGTCGGTTTATTAATAGAATCGTGTGGATCGGTTTATTAATAGAATCGTGTGGGTCGGTTTATTAATTGAATCGTGTGGGTCGGTTTATTAATAGAATCGTGTGGGTCGGTTTATTAATTGAATCGTGTGGGTCGGTTTATTAATTGAATCGTGTGGGTCGGTTTATTAATAGAATCGTGTGGGTCGGTTTATTAATAGAATCGTGTGGGTCGGTTTATTAATTGAATCGTGTGGGTCGGTTTATTAATTGAATCGTGTGGGTCGGTTTATTAATAGAATCGTGTGGGTCGGTTTATTAATTGAATCGTGTGGGTCGGTTTATTAATGGAATCGTGTGGGTCGGTTTATTAATGGAATCGTGTGGGTCGGTTTATTAATAGAATCGTGTGGGTCGGTTTATTAATTGAATCGTGTGGGTCGGTTTATTAATTGAATCGTGTGGGTCGGTTTATTAATAGAATCGTGTGGGTCAGTTTATTAATAGAATCGTGTGGGTCGGTTTATTAATTGAATCGTGTGGGTCGGTTTATTAATAGAATCGTGTGGGTCGGTTTATTAATTGAATCGTGTGGGTCGGTTTATTAATTGAATCGTGTGGGTCGGTTTATTAATGGAATCGTGTGGGTCAGTTTATTAATAGAATCGTGTGGGTCAGTTTATTAATGGAATCGTGTGGGTCGGTTTATTAATAGAATCGTGTGGGTCGGTTTATTAATTGAATCGTGTGGGTCGGTTTATTAATGGAATCGTGTGGGTCGGTTTATTAATAGAATCGTGTGGGTCGGTTTATTAATAGAATCGTGTGGGTCAGTTTATTAATAGAATCGTGTGGGTCGGTTTATTAATTGAATCGTGTGGGTCGGTTTATTAATGGAATCGTGTGGGTCTGTTTATTAATAGAATCGTGTGGGTCGGTTTATTAATTGAATCGTGTGGGTCGGTTTATTAATGGAATCGTGTGGGTCGGTTTATTAATGGAATCGTGTGGGTCTGTTTATTAATAGAATCGTGTGGGTCGGTTTATTAATTGAATCGTGTGGGTCGGTTTATTAATGAATCGTGTGGGTCGGTTTATTAATGGAATCGTGTGGGTCGGTTTATTAATTGAATCGTGTGGGTCGGTTTATTAATAGAATCGTGTGGGTCCGTTTATTAATAGAATCGTGTGGGTCAGTTTATTAATAGAATCGTGTGGGTCGGTTTATTAATAGAATCGTGTGGGTCGGTTTATTAATTGAATCGTGTGGGTCGGTTTATTAATGGAATCGTGTGGGTCGGTTTATTAATAGAATCGTGTGGGTCGGTTTATTAATTGAATCGTGTGGGTCGGTTTATTAATAGAATCGTGTGGGTCGGTTTATTAATAGAATCGTGTGGGTCAGTTTATTAATAGAATCGTGTGGGTCGGTTTATTAATAGAATCGTGTGGGTCGGTTTATTAATAGAATCGTGTGGGTCAGTTTATTAATTGAATCGTGTGGGTCGGTTTATTAATAGAATCGTGTGGGTCGGTTTATTAATAGAATCGTGTGGGTCGGTTTATTAATAGAATCGTGTGGGTCGGTTTATTAATAGAATCGTGTGGGTCGGTTTATTAATAGAATCGTGTGGGTCAGTTTATTAATAGAATCGTGTGGGTCAGTTTATTAATAGAATCGTGTGGGTCGGTTTATTAATGGAATCGTGTGGGTCAGTTTATTAATAGAATCGTGTGGGTCGGTTTATTAATTGAATCGTGTGGGTCGGTTTATTAATAGAATCGTGTGGGTCGGTTTATTAATAGAATCGTGTGGGTCAGTTTATTAATAGAATCGTGTGGGTCGGTTTATTAATAGAATCGTGTGGGTCGGTTTATTAATTGAATCGTGTGGGTCGGTTTATTAATTGAATCGTGTGGGTCGGTTTATTAATTGAATCGTGTGGGTCGGTTTATTAATGGAATCGTGTGGGTCGGTTTATTAATAGAATCGTGTGGGTCGGTTTATTAATTGAATCGTGTGGGTCAGTTTATTAATAGAATCGTGTGGGTCAGTTTATTAATGGAATCGTGTGGGTCGGTTTATTAATGGAATCGTGTGGGTCAGTTTATTAATAGAATCGTGTGGGTCGGTTTATTAATAGAATCGTGTGGGTCAGTTTATTAATAGAATCCTGTGGGTCGGTTTATTAATAGAATCGTGTGGGTCGGTTTATTAATAGAATCGTGTGGGTCGGTTTATTAATAGAATCGTGTGGGTCGGTTTATTAATAGAATCGTGTGGGTCAGTTTATTAATAGAATCGTGTGGGTCGGTTTATTAATGGAATCGTGCGGGTCGGTTTATTAATGGAATCGTGTGGGTCGGTTTATTAATGGAATCGTGTGGGTCGGTTTATTAATTGAATCGTGTGGGTCGGTTTATTAATTGAATCGTGTGGGTCAGTTTATTAATAGAATCGTGTGGGTCGGTTTATTAATTGAATCGTGTGGGTCGGTTTATTAATTGAATCGTGTGGGTCGGTTTATTAATAGAATCGTGTGGGTCGGTTTATTAATTGAATCGTGTGGGTCGGTTTATTAATGGAATCGTGTGGGTCGGTTTATTAATTGAATCGTGTGGGTCAGTTTATTAATTGAATCGTGTGGGTCGGTTTATTAATAGAATCGTGTGGGTCGGTTTATTAATTGAATCGTGTGGGTCGGTTTATTAATTGAATCGTGTGGGTCAGTTTATTAATTGAATCGTGTGGGTCGGTTTATTAATGGAATCGTGTGGGTCGGTTTATTAATTGAATCGTGTGGGTCAGTTTATTAATAGAATCGTGTGGGTCGGTTTATTAATTGAATCGTGTGGGTCGGTTTATTAATGGAATCGTGTGGGTCGGTTTATTAATTGAATCGTGTGGGTCAGTTTATTAATTGAATCGTGTGGGTCGGTTTATTAATAGAATCGTGTGGGTCGGTTTATTAATTGAATCGTGCGGGTCGGTTTATTAATTGAATCGTGTGGGTCGGTTTATTAATTGAATCGTGTGGGTCGGTTTATTAATTGAATCGTGCGGGTCAGTTTATTAATAGAATCGTGTGGGTCGGTTTATTAATGGAATCGTGTGGGTCGGTTTATTAATTGAATCGTGTGGGTCGGTTTATTAATTGAATCGTGTGGGTCGGTTTATTAATAGAATCGTGTGGGTCGGTTTATTAATTGAATCGTGTGGGTCGGTTTATTAATGGAATCGTGTGGGTCGGTTTATTAATAGAATCGTGTGGGTCTGTTTATTAATAGAATCGTGTGGGTCAGTTTATTAATAGAATCGTGTGGGTCGGTTTATTAATAGAATCGTGTGGGTCAGTTTATTAATAGAATCCTGTGGGTCGGTTTATTAATAGAATCGTGTGGGTCGGTTTATTAATAGAATCGTGTGGGTCGGTTTATTAATAGAATCGTGTGGGTCAGTTTATTAATAGAATCCTGTGGGTCGGTTTATTAATAGAATCCTGTGGGTCGGTTTATTAATAGAATCGTGTGGGTCAGTTTATTAATAGAATCCTGTGGGTCGGTTTATTAATAGAATCGTGTGGGTCGGTTTATTAATTGAATCGTGTGGGTCGGTTTATTAATAGAATCCTGTGGGTCGGTTTATTAATAGAATCGTGTGGGTCGGTTTATTAATAGAATCCTGTGGGTCAGTTTATTAATAGAATCCTGTGGGTCGGTTTATTAATTGAATCGTGTGGGTCAGTTTATTAATTGAATCGTGTGGGTCGGTTTATTAATAGAATCGTGTGGGTCAGTTTATTAATGGAATCGTGTGGGTCGGTTTATTAATTGAATCGTGTGGGTCGGTTTATTAATTGAATCGTGTGGGTCGGTTTATTAATAGAATCGTGTGGGTCGGTTTATTAATGGAATCGTGTGGGTCGGTTTATTAATAGAATCGTGTGGGTCGGTTTATTAATAGAATCGTGTGGGTCGGTTTATTAATAGAATCGTGTGGGTCGGTTTATTAATTGAATCGTGTGGGTCGGTTTATTAATAGAATCGTGTGGGTCGGTTTATTAATGGAATCGTGTGGGTCGGTTTATTAATAGAATCCTGTGGGTCGGTTTATTAATAGAATCGTGTGGGTCAGTTTATTAATAGAATCGTGTGGGTCGGTTTATTAATAGAATCCTGTGGGTCGGTTTATTAATAGAATCGTGTGGGTCGGTTTATTAATGGAATCGTGTGGGTCGGTTTATTAATAGAATCGTGTGGGTCGGTTTATTAATAGAATCGTGTGGGTCAGTTTATTAATAGAATCCTGTGGGTCGGTTTATTAATAGAATCGTGTGGGTCGGTTTATTAATGGAATCGTGTGGGTCAGTTTATTAATAGAATCGTGTGGGTCGGTTTATTAATAGAATCGTGTGGGTCGGTTTATTAATAGAATCGTGTGGGTCGGTTTATTAATAGAATCGTGTGGGTCGGTTTATTAATAGAATCGTGTGGGTCAGTTTATTAATAGAATCGTGTGGGTCGGTTTATTAATGGAATCGTGCGGGTCGGTTTATTAATGGAATCGTGTGGGTCGGTTTATTAATGGAATCGTGTGGGTCGGTTTATTAATTGAATCGTGTGGGTCGGTTTATTAATTGAATCGTGTGGGTCGGTTTATTAATTGAATCGTGTGGGTCGGTTTATTAATGGAATCGTGTGGGTCAGTTTATTAATTGAATCGTGTGGGTCGGTTTATTAATTGAATCGTGTGGGTCGGTTTATTAATAGAATCGTGTGGGTCTGTTTATTAATAGAATCGTGTGGGTCAGTTTATTAATAGAATCGTGTGGGTCGGTTTATTAATAGAATCGTGTGGGTCGGTTTATTAATTGAATCGTGTGGGTCGGTTTATTAATTGAATCGTGTGGGTCGGTTTATTAATAGAATCGTGTGGGTCTGTTTATTAATAGAATCGTGTGGGTCAGTTTATTAATAGAATCGTGTGGGTCGGTTTATTAATAGAATCGTGTGGGTCGGTTTATTAATAGAATCGTGTGGGTCAGTTTATTAATAGAATCGTGTGGGTCGGTTTATTAATAGAATCGTGTGGGTCGGTTTATTAATAGAATCGTGTGGGTCGGTTTATTAATAGAATCGTGTGGGTCGGTTTATTAATTGAATCGTGTGGGTCGGTTTATTAATAGAATCGTGTGGGTCGGTTTATTAATGGAATCGTGTGGGTCGGTTTATTAATGGAATCGTGTGGGTCGGTTTATTAATTGAATCGTGTGGGTCGGTTTATTAATTGAATCGTGTGGGTCGGTTTATTAATGGAATCGTGTGGGTCGGTTTATTAATGGAATCGTGTGGGTCGGTTTATTAATGGAATCGTGTGGGTCGGTTTATTAATTGAATCGTGTGGGTCGGTTTATTAATAGAATCGTGTGGGTCGGTTTATTAATTGAATCGTGTGGGTCCGTTTATTAATTGAATCGTGTGGGTCGGTTTATTAATGGAATCGTGTGGGTCGGTTTATTAATGGAATCGTGTGGGTCGGTTTATTAATAGAATCGTGTGGGTCGGTTTATTAATGGAATCGTGTGGGTCGGTTTATTAATAGAATCGTGTGGGTCGGTTTATTAATGGAATCGTGTGGGTCGGTTTATTAATGGAATCGTGTGGGTCGGTTTATTAATAGAATCGTGTGGGTCGGTTTATTAATGGAATCGTGTGGGTCGGTTTATTAATAGAATCGTGTGGGTCGGTTTATTAATAGAATCGTGTGGGTCGGTTTATTAATGGAATCGTGTGGGTCGGTTTATTAATGGAATCGTGTGGGTCGGTTTATTAATAGAATCGTGTGGGTCGGTTTATTAATGGAATCGTGTGGGTCGGTTTATTAATAGAATCGTGTGGGTCGGTTTATTAATAGAATCGTGTGGGTCAGTTTATTAATGGAATCGTGTGGGTCGGTTTATTAATAGAATCGTGTGGGTCGGTTTATTAATTGAATCGTGTGGGTCGGTTTATTAATAGAATCGTGTGGGTCGGTTTATTAATTGAATCGTGTGGGTCGGTTTATTAATAGAATCGTGTGGGTCGGTTTATTAATAGAATCGTGTGGGTCGGTTTATTAATAGAATCGTGTGGGTCGGTTTATTAATGGAATCATGTGGGTCGGTTTATTAATAGAATCGTGTGGGTCGGTTTATTAATTGAATCGTGTGGGTCGGTTTATTAATAGAATCGTGTGGGTCGGTTTATTAATAGAATCGTGTGGGTCGGTTTATTAATTGAATCGTGTGGGTCGGTTTATTAATGGAATCGTGTGGGTCGGTTTATTAATGGAATCGTGTGGGTCGGTTTATTAATAGAATCGTGTGGGTCGGTTTATTAATAGAATCGTGTGGGTCGGTTTATTAATAGAATCGTGTGGGTCGGTTTATTAATAGAATCGTGTGGGTCGGTTTATTAATAGAATCGTGTGGGTCGGTTTATTAATTGAATCGTGTGGGTCGGTTTATTAATTGAATCGTGTGGGTCGGTTTATTAATTGAATCGTGTGGGTCGGTTTATTAATTGAATCGTGCGGGTCGGTTTATTAATTGAATCGTGTGGGTCGGTTTATTAATTGAATCGTGCGGGTCGGTTTATTAATTGAATCGTGTGGGTCGGTTTATTAATTGAATCGTGCGGGTCGGTTTATTAATTGAATCGTGTGGGTCGGTTTATTAATAGAATCGTGTGGGTCCGTTTATTAATAGAATCGTGTGGGTCGGTTTATTAATTGAATCGTGTGGGTCCGTTTATTAATAGAATCGTGTGGGTCGGTTTATTAATTGAATCGTGCGGGTCGGTTTATTAATTGAATCGTGTGGGTCGGTTTATTAATAGAATCGTGTGGGTCCGTTTATTAATAGAATCGTGTGGGTCGGTTTATTAATTGAATCGTGTGGGTCGGTTTATTAATAGAATCGTGTGGGTCGGTTTATTAATAGAATCGTGTGGGTCGGTTTATTAATGGAATCGTGTGGGTCGGTTTATTAATGGAATCGTGTGGGTCGGTTTATTAATAGAATCGTGTGGGTCGGTTTATTAATTGAATCGTGTGGGTCGGTTTATTAATGGAATCGTGTGGGTCGGTTTATTAATTGAATCGTGTGGGTCAGTTTATTAATTGAATCGTGTGGGTCGGTTTATTAATAGAATCGTGTGGGTCGGTTTATTAATAGAATCGTGTGGGTCTGTTTATTAATAGAATCGTGTGGGTCGGTTTATTAATAGAATCGTGTGGGTCGGTTTATTAATAGAATCGTGTGGGTCGGTTTATTAATAGAATCGTGTGGGTCGGTTTATTAATAGAATCGTGTGGGTCGGTTTATTAATTGAATCGTGTGGGTCGGTTTATTAATAGAATCGTGTGGGTCGGTTTATTAATAGAATCGTGTGGGTCGGTTTATTAATGGAATCGTGTGGGTCAGTTTATTAATTGAATCGTGTGGGTCGGTTTATTAATTGAATCGTGTGGGTCGGTTTATTAATAGAATCGTGTGGGTCGGTTTATTAATGGAATCGTGTGGGTCGGTTTATTAATGGAATCGTGTGGGTCGGTTTATTAATGGAATCGTGTGGGTCAGTTTATTAATTGAATCGTGTGGGTCGGTTTATTGATTGAATCGTGTGGGTCGGTTTATTAATAGAATCGTGTGGGTCGGTTTATTAATAGAATCGTGTGGGTCGGTTTATTAATGGAATCGTGTGGGTCGGTTTATTAATTGAATCGTGTGGGTCGGTTTATTAATGGAATCGTGTGGGTCGGTTTATTAATGGAATCGTGTGGGTCGGTTTATTAATTGAATCGTGTGGGTCGGTTTATTAATAGAATCGTGTGGGTCGGTTTATTAATGGAATCGTGTGGGTCGGTTTATTAATAGAATCGTGTGGGTCGGTTTATTAATAGAAACGTGTGGGTCGGTTTATTAATTGAATCGTGTGGGTCGGTTTATTAATAGAATCGTGTGGGTCGGTTTATTAATTGAATCGTGTGGGTCGGTTTATTAATGGAATCGTGTGGGTCGGTTTATTAATTGAATCGTGTGGGTCGGTTTATTAATAGAATCGTGTGGGTCGGTTTATTAATGGAATCGTGTGGGTCGGTTTATTAATTGAATCGTGTGGGTCGGTTTATTAATAGAATCGTGTGGGTCAGTTTATTAATGGAATCGTGTGGGTCGGTTTATTAATTGAATCGTGTGGGTCGGTTTATTAATTGAATCGTGTGGGTCGGTTTATTAATGGAATCGTGTGGGTCGGTTTATTAATGGAATCGTGTGGGTCGGTTTATTAATAGAATCGTGTGGGTCGGTTTATTAATTGAATCGTGTGGGTCGGTTTATTAATGGAATCGTGTGGGTCAGTTTATTAATAGAATCGTGTGGGTCGGTTTATTAATAGAATCGTGTGGGTCGGTTTATTAATGGAATCGTGTGGGTCGGTTTATTAATAGAATCGTGTGGGTCGGTTTATTAATTGAATCGTGTGGGTCGGTTTATTAATGGAATCGTGTGGGTCAGTTTATTAATAGAATCGTGTGGGTCGGTTTATTAATTGAATCGTGTGGGTCGGTTTATTAATGGAATCGTGTGGGTCGGTTTATTAATAGAATCGTGTGGGTCGGTTTATTAATTGAATCGTGTGGGTCGGTTTATTAATGGAATCGTGTGGGTCGGTTTATTAATAGAATCGTGTGGGTCGGTTTATTAATTGAATCGTGTGGGTCGGTTTATTAATGGAATCGTGTGGGTCAGTTTATTAATAGAATCCTGTGGGTCGGTTTATTAATGGAATCGTGTGGGTCGGTTTATTAATAGAATCGTGTGGGTCGGTTTATTAATAGAATCGTGTGGGTCGGTTTATTAATAGAATCGTGTGGGTCGGTTTATTAATAGAATCGTGTGGGTCGGTTTATTAATTGAATCGTGTGGGTCGGTTTATTAATTGAATCGTGTGGGTCGGTTTATTAATGGAATCGTGTGGGTCAGTTTATTAATAGAATCGTGTGGGTCGGTTTATTAATGGAATCGTGTGGGTCGGTTTATTAATAGAATCGTGTGGGTCGGTTTATTAATAGAATCGTGTGGGTCGGTTTATTAATAGAATCGTGTGGGTCGGTTTATTAATGGAATCGTGTGGGTCGGTTTATTAATGGAATCGTGTGGGTCGGTTTATTAATTGAATCGTGTGGGTCGGTTTATTAATTGAATCGTGTGGGTCGGTTTATTAATTGAATCGTGTGGGTCGGTTTATTAATAGAATCGTGTGGGTCGGTTTATTAATGGAATCGTGTGGGTCGGTTTATTAATTGAATCGTGTGGGTCAGTTTATTAATTGAATCGTGTGGGTCGGTTTATTAATGGAATCGTGTGGGTCGGTTTATTAATTGAATCGTGTGGGTCGGTTTATTAATAGAATCCTGTGGGTCGGTTTATTAATAGAATCGTGTGGGTCAGTTTATTAATTGAATCGTGTGGGTCGGTTTATTAATTGAATCGTGTGGGTCGGTTTATTAATGGAATCGTGTGGGTCGGTTTATTAATAGAAACGTGTGGGTCGGTTTATTAATTGAATCGTGTGGGTCGGTTTATTAATAGAATCGTGTGGGTCGGTTTATTAATAGAATCGTGTGGGTCGGTTTATTAATTGAATCGTGTGGGTCGGTTTATTAATTGAATCGTGCGGGTCGGTTTATTAATTGAATCGTGTGGGTCGGTTTATTAATAGAATCGTGTGGGTCGGTTTATTAATGGAATCGTGTGGGTCGGTTTATTAATAGAATCGTGTGGGTCGGTTTATTAATGGAATCGTGTGGGTCGGTTTATTAATAGAATCGTGTGGGTCGGTTTATTAATAGAATCCTGTGGGTCGGTTTATTAATGGAATCTTGTGGGTCGGTTTATTAATAGAATCGTGTGGGTCGGTTTATTAATAGAATCGTGTGGGTCGGTTTATTAATAGAATCGTGTGGGTCGGTTTATTAATTGAATCGTGTGGGTCGGTTTATTAATAGAATCGTGTGGGTCGGTTTATTAATAGAATCGTGTGGGTCGGTTTATTAATTGAATCGTGTGGGTCGGTTTATTAATGGAATCGTGTGGGTCGGTTTATTAATAGAATCGTGTGGGTCGGTTTATTAATTGAATCGTGTGGGTCGGTTTATTAATGAATCGTGTGGGTCGGTTTATTAATGGAATAGTGTGGGTCGGTTTATTAATTGAATCGTGTGGGTCGGTTTATTAATAGAATCGTGTGGGTCCGTTTATTAATGGAATCGTGTGGGTCGGTTTATTAATAGAATCGTGTGGGTCGGTTTATTAATTGAATCGTGTGGGTCGGTTTATTAATGGAATCGTGTGGGTCGGTTTATTAATGGAATCGTGTGGGTCAGTTTATTAATTGAATCGTGTGGGTCGGTTTATTAATTGAATCGTGTGGGTCGGTTTATTAATAGAATCGTGTGGGTCGGTTTATTAATTGAATCGTGTGGGTCGGTTTATTAATAGAATCGTGTGGGTCCGTTTATTAATAGAATCGTGTGGGTCGGTTTATTAATTGAATCGTGTGGGTCGGTTTATTAATAGAATCGTGTGGGTCCGTTTATTAATAGAATCGTGTGGGTCGGTTTATTAATAGAATCGTGTGGGTCCGTTTATTAATAGAATCGTGTGGGTCGGTTTATTAATTGAATCGTGTGGGTCGGTTTATTAATAGAATCGTGTGGGTCCGTTTATTAATAGAATCGTGTGGGTCGGTTTATTAATAGAATCGTGTGGGTCGGTTTATTAATGGAATCGTGTGGGTCGGTTTATTAATAGAATCGTGTGGGTCGGTTTATTAATTGAATCGTGTGGGTCGGTTTATTAATTGAATCGTGTGGGTCGGTTTATTAATGGAATCGTGTGGGTCGGTTTATTAATAGAATCGTGTGGGTCGGTTTATTAATAGAATCGTGTGGGTCGGTTTATTAATGGAATCGTGTGGGTCGGTTTATTAATAGAATCGTGTGGGTCGGTTTATTAATTGAATCGTGTGGGTCGGTTTATTAATTGAATCGTGTGGGTCGGTTTATTAATTGAATCGTGTGGGTCGGTTTATTAATAGAATCGTGTGGGTCCGTTTATTAATAGAATCGTGTGGGTCAGTTTATTAATAGAATCGTGTGGGTCGGTTTATTAATAGAATCGTGTGGGTCGGTTTATTAATTGAATCGTGTGGGTCGGTTTATTAATGGAATCGTGTGGGTCGGTTTATTAATGGAATCGTGTGGGTCGGTTTATTAATTGAATCGTGTGGGTCGGTTTATTAATGGAATCGTGTGGGTCGGTTTATTAATAGAATCGTGTGGGTCGGTTTATTAATTGAATCGTGTGGGTCGGTTTATTAATGGAATCGTGTGGGTCGGTTTATTAATAGAATCGTGTGGGTCGGTTTATTAATGGAATCGTGTGGGTCGGTTTATTAATAGAATCGTGTGGGTCGGTTTATTAATTGAATCGTGTGGGTCAGTTTATTAATAGAATCGTGTGGGTCGGTTTATTAATAGAATCGTGTGGGTCGGTTTATTAATGGAATCGTGTGGGTCGGTTTATTAATAGAATCGTGTGGGTCGGTTTATTAATTGAATCGTGTGGGTCAGTTTATTAATGGAATCGTGTGGGTCGGTTTATTAATAGAAACGTGTGGGTCGGTTTATTAATAGAATCGTGTGGGTCGGTTTATTAATGGAATCGTGTGGGTCGGTTTATTAATAGAATCGTGTGGGTCGGTTTATTAATTGAATCGTGTGGGTCGGTTTATTAATTGAATCGTGTGGGTCGGTTTATTAATAGAATCGTGTGGGTCGGTTTATTAATTGAATCGTGTGGGTCGGTTTATTAATAGAATCGTGTGGGTCGGTTTATTAATTGAATCGTGTGGGTCAGTTTATTAATGGAATCGTGTGGGTCGGTTTATTAATGGAATCGTGTGGGTCGGTTTATTAATAGAATCGTGTGGGTCGGTTTATTAATAGAATCGTGTGGGTCGGTTTATTAATGGAATCGTGTGGGTCGGTTTATTAATGGAATCGTGTGGGTCGGTTTATTAATTGAATCGTGTGGGTCGGTTTATTAATAGAATCGTGTGGGTCGGTTTATTAATTGAATCGTGTGGGTCGGTTTATTAATGGAATCGTGTGGGTCGGTTTATTAATTGAATCGTGTGGGTCGGTTTATTAATTGAATCGTGTGGGTCGGTTTATCAATGGAATCGTGTGGGTCAGTTTATTAATAGAATCGTGTGGGTCTGTTTATTAATAGAATCGTGTGGGTCAGTTTATTAATAGAATCGTGTGGGTCTGTTTATTAATAGAATCGTGTGGGTCAGTTTATTAATAGAATCGTGTGGGTCGGTTTATTAATAGAATCGTGTGGGTCGGTTTATTAATAGAATCGTGTGGGTCGGTTTATTAATAGAATCGTGTGGGTCAGTTTATTAATAGAATCGTGTGGGTCGGTTTATTAATAGAATCGTGTGGGTCTGTTTATTAATAGAATCGTGTGGGTCAGTTTATTAATTGAATCGTGTGGGTCGGTTTATTAATAGAATCGTGTGGGTCTGTTTATTAATTGAATCGTGTGGGTCGGTTTATTAATAGAATCGTGTGGGTCTGTTTATTAATAGAATCGTGTGGGTCAGTTTATTAATAGAATCGTGTGGGTCGGTTTATTAATAGAATCGTGTGGGTCAGTTTATTAATAGAATCGTGTGGGTCGGTTTATTAATAGAATCGTGTGGGTCGGTTTATTAATTGAATCGTGTGGGTCGGTTTATTAATAGAATCGTGTGGGTCGGTTTATTAATGGAATCGTGTGGGTCGGTTTATTAATTGAATCGTGTGGGTCGGTTTATTAATGGAATCGTGTGGGTCGGTTTATTAATTGAATCGTGTGGGTCGGTTTATTAATTGAATCGTGTGGGTCGGTTTATTAATAGAATCGTGTGGGTCGGTTTATTAATGGAATCGTGTGGGTCGGTTTATTAATAGAATCGTGTGGGTCGGTTTATTAATAGAATCGTGTGGGTCGGTTTATTAATAGAATCGTGTGGGTCGGTTTATTAATAGAATCGTGTGGGTCGGTTTATTAATTGAATCGTGTGGGTCGGTTTATTAATGGAATCGTGTGGGTCGGTTTATTAATAGAATCGTGTGGGTCGGTTTATTAATAGAATCGTGTGGGTCGGTTTATTAATTGAATCGTGTGGGTCGGTTTATTAATGGAATCGTGTGGGTCGGTTTATTAATGGAATCGTGTGGGTCGGTTTATTAATAGAATCGTGTGGGTCGGTTTATTAATAGAATCGTGTGGGTCGGTTTATTAATAGAATCGTGTGGGTCGGTTTATTAATTGAATCGTGTGGGTCGGTTTATTAATTGAATCGTGTGGGTCGGTTTATTAATTGAATCGTGTGGGTCGGTTTATTAATGGAATCGTGTGGGTCGGTTTATTAATGGAATCGTGTGGGTCGGTTTATTAATTGAATCGTGTGGGTCGGTTTATTAATAGAATCGTGTGGGTCGGTTTATTAATTGAATCGTGTGGGTCGGTTTATTAATAGAATAGTGTGGGTCGGTTTATTAATTGAATCGTGTGGGTCGGTTTATTAATGGAATCGTGTGGGTCGGTTTATTAATAGAATCGTGTGGGTCGGTTTATTAATTGAATCGTGTGGGTCGGTTTATTAATAGAATCGTGTGGGTCAGTTTATTAATAGAATCGTGTGGGTCGGTTTATTAATAGAATCGTGTGGGTCGGTTTATTAATTGAATCGTGTGGGTCGGTTTATTAATGGAATCGTGAGGGTCGGTTTATTAATAGAATCGTGTGGGTCGGTTTATTAATTGAATCGTGTGGGTCGGTTTATTAATAGAATCGTGTGGGTCGGTTTATTAATAGAATCGTGTGGGTCGGTTTATTAATAGAATCGTGTGGGTCCGTTTATTAATAGAATCGTGTGGGTCGGTTTATTAATTGAATCGTGTGGGTCGGTTTATTAATAGAATCGTGTGGGTCGGTTTATTAATAGAATCGTGTGGGTCCGTTTATTAATAGAATCGTGTGGGTCGGTTTATTAATTGAATCGTGTGGGTCGGTTTATTAATTGAATCGTGTGGGTCGGTTTATTAATTGAATCGTGTGGGTCGGTTTATTAATGGAATCGTGTGGGTCGGTTTATTAATGGAATCGTGTGGGTCGGTTTATTAATTGAATCGTGTGGGTCGGTTTATTAATGGAATCGTGTGGGTCGGTTTATTAATTGAATCGTGTGGGTCGGTTTATTAATGGAATCGTGTGGGTCAGTTTATTAATGGAATCGTGTGGGTCGGTTTATTAATTGAATCGTGTGGGTCGGTTTATTAATGGAATCGTGTGGGTCGGTTTATTAATTGAATCGTGTGGGTCGGTTTATTAATGGAATCGTGTGGGTCGGTTTATTAATGGAATCGTGTGGGTCGGTTTATTAATAGAATCGTGTGGGTCGGTTTATTAATAGAATCGTGTGGGTCGGTTTATTAATTGAATCGTGTGGGTCAGTTTATTAATGGAATCGTGTGGGTCGGTTTATTAATAGAATCGTGTGGGTCGGTTTATTAATGGAATCGTGTGGGTCGGTTTATTAATGGAATCGTGTGGGTCGGTTTATTAATAGAATCGTGTGGGTCGGTTTATTAATGGAATCGTGTGGGTCGGTTTATTAATAGAATCGTGTGGGTCGGTTTATTAATTGAATCGTGTGGGTCCGTTTATTAATTGAATCGTGTGGGTCGGTTTATTAATGGAATCGTGTGGGTCGGTTTATTAATGGAATCGTGTGGGTCGGTTTATTAATTGAATCGTGTGGGTCGGTTTATTAATAGAATCGTGTGGGTCGGTTTATTAATAGAATCGTGTGGGTCGGTTTATTAATGGAAACGTGAGGGTCGGTTTATTAATAGAATCGTGTGGGTCGGTTTATTAATAGAATCGTGTGGGTCGGTTTATTAATAGAATCGTGTGGGTCGGTTTATTAATAGAATCGTGTGGGTCAGTTTATTAATGGAATCGTGTGGGTCGGTTTATTAATGGAATCGTGTGGGTCGGTTTATTAATAGAATCGTGTGGGTCGGTTTATTAATTGAATCGTGTGGGTCGGTTTATTAATAGAATCGTGTGGGTCGGTTTATTAATAGAATCGTGTGGGTCGGTTTATTAATAGAATCGTGTGGGTCGGTTTATTAATAGAATCGTGTGGGTCGGTTTATTAATAGAATCGTGTGGGTCGGTTTATTAATAGAATCGTGTGGGTCGGTTTATTAATTGAATCGTGTGGGTCGGTTTATTAATGGAATCGTGTGGGTCGGTTTATTAATAGAATCGTGTGGGTCGGTTTATTAATAGAATCGTGTGGGTCGGTTTATTAATGGAATCGTGTGGGTCGGTTTATTAATAGAATCGTGTGGGTCGGTTTATTAATTGAATCGTGCGGGTCGGTTTATTAATAGAATCGTGTGGGTCGGTTTATTAATAGAATCGTGTGGGTCGGTTTATTAATTGAATCGTGTGGGTCGGTTTATTAATGGAATCGTGTGGGTCGGTTTATTAATGGAATCGTGTGGGTCGGTTTATTAATAGAATCGTGTGGGTCGGTTTATTAATAGAATCGTGTGGGTCGGTTTATTAATAGAATCGTGTGGGTCGGTTTATTAATAGAATCGTGTGGGTCGGTTTATTAATAGAATCGTGTGGGTCGGTTTATTAATTGAATCGTGTGGGTCGGTTTATTAATAGAATCGTGTGGGTCGGTTTATTAATTGAATCGTGTGGGTCGGTTTATTAATTGAATCGTGTGGGTCGGTTTATTAATTGAATCGTGTGGGTCGGTTTATTAATTGAATCGTGTGGGTCGGTTTATTAATTGAATCGTGCGGGTCGGTTTATTAATTGAATCGTGTGGGTCGGTTTATTAATTGAATCGTGCGGGTCGGTTTATTAATTGAATCGTGTGGGTCGGTTTATTAATTGAATCGTGCGGGTCGGTTTATTAATTGAATCGTGTGGGTCGGTTTATTAATAGAATCGTGTGGGTCCGTTTATTAATAGAATCGTGTGGGTCGGTTTATTAATTGAATCGTGTGGGTCCGTTTATTAATAGAATCGTGTGGGTCGGTTTATTAATTGAATCGTGCGGGTCGGTTTATTAATTGAATCGTGTGGGTCGGTTTATTAATAGAATCGTGTGGGTCCGTTTATTAATAGAATCGTGTGGGTCGGTTTATTAATTGAATCGTGTGGGTCGGTTTATTAATAGAATCGTGTGGGTCGGTTTATTAATAGAATCGTGTGGGTCTGTTTATTAATAGAATCGTGTGGGTCGGTTTATTAATAGAATCGTGTGGGTCGGTTTATTAATGGAATCGTGTGGGTCAGTTTATTAATTGAATCGTGTGGGTCGGTTTATTAATTGAATCGTGTGGGTCGGTTTATTAATAGAATCGTGTGGGTCAGTTTATTAATTGAATCGTGTGGGTCGGTTTATTAATAGAATCGTGTGGGTCGGTTTATTAATAGAATCGTGTGGGTCTGTTTATTAATAGAATCGTGTGGGTCGGTTTATTAATAGAATCGTGTGGGTCGGTTTATTAATAGAATCGTGTGGGTCGGTTTATTAATTGAATCGTGTGGGTCGGTTTATTAATTGAATCGTGTGGGTCGGTTTATTAATAGAATCGTGTGGGTCGGTTTATTAATGGAATCGTGTGGGTCGGTTTATTAATAGAATCGTGTGGGTCAGTTTATTAATTGAATCGTGTGGGTCGGTTTATTAATAGAATCGTGTGGGTCGGTTTATTAATAGAATCGTGTGGGTCTGTTTATTAATAGAATCGTGTGGGTCGGTTTATTAATAGAATCGTGTGGGTCGGTTTATTAATAGAATCGTGTGGGTCGGTTTATTAATTGAATCGTGTGGGTCGGTTTATTAATTGAATCGTGTGGGTCGGTTTATTAATAGAATCGTGTGGGTCGGTTTATTAATAGAATCGTGTGGGTCGGTTTATTAATGGAATCGTGTGGGTCAGTTTATTAATTGAATCGTGTGGGTCGGTTTATTAATTGAATCGTGTGGGTCGGTTTATTAATAGAATCGTGTGGGTCGGTTTATTAATGGAATCGTGTGGGTCGGTTTATTAATGGAATCGTGTGGGTCAGTTTATTAATTGAATCGTGTGGGTCGGTTTATTGATTGAATCGTGTGGGTCGGTTTATTAATAGAATCGTGTGGGTCGGTTTATTAATAGAATCGTGTGGGTCGGTTTATTAATTGAATCGTGTGGGTCGGTTTATTAATTGAATCGTGTGGGTCGGTTTATTAATGGAATCGTGTGGGTCGGTTTATTAATGGAATCGTGTGGGTCGGTTTATTAATAGAATCGTGTGGGTCGGTTTATTAATAGAATCGTGTGGGTCGGTTTATTAATTGAATCGTGTGGGTCGGTTTATTAATGGAATCGTGTGGGTCGGTTTATTAATGGAATCGTGTGGGTCGGTTTATTAATAGAATCGTGTGGGTCGGTTTATTAATAGAATCGTGTGGGTCGGTTTATTAATTGAATCGTGTGGGTCGGTTTATTAATGGAATCGTGTGGGTCGGTTTATTAATTGAATCGTGTGGGTCGGTTTATTAATGGAATCGTGTGGGTCGGTTTATTAATGGAATCGTGTGGGTCGGTTTATTAATTGAATCGTGTGGGTCGGTTTATTAATAGAATCGTGTGGGTCGGTTTATTAATTGAATCGTGTGGGTCCGTTTATTAATTGAATCGTGTGGGTCGGTTTATTAATAGAATCGTGTGGGTCGGTTTATTAATGGAATCGTGTGGGTCGGTTTATTAATAGAATCGTGTGGGTCGGTTTATTAATAGAATCGTGTGGGTCCGTTTATTAATAGAATCGTGTGGGTCGGTTTATTAATTGAATCGTGTGGGTCGGTTTATTAATAGAATCGTGTGGGTCGGTTTATTAATAGAATCGTGTGGGTCCGTTTATTAATAGAATCGTGTGGGTCGGTTTATTAATTGAATCGTGTGGGTCGGTTTATTAATTGAATCGTGTGGGTCGGTTTATTAATTGAATCGTGTGGGTCGGTTTATTAATGGAATCGTGTGGGTCGGTTTATTAATGGAATCGTGTGGGTCGGTTTATTAATTGAATCGTGTGGGTCGGTTTATTAATGGAATCGTGTGGGTCGGTTTATTAATTGAATCGTGTGGGTCGGTTTATTAATGGAATCGTGTGGGTCGGTTTATTAATGGAATCGTGTGGGTCGGTTTATTAATAGAATCGTGTGGGTCGGTTTATTAATGGAATCGTGTGGGTCGGTTTATTAATAGAATCGTGTGGGTCGGTTTATTAATTGAATCGTGTGGGTCGGTTTATTAATTGAATCGTGTGGGTCGGTTTATTAATTGAATCGTGTGGGTCGGTTTATTAATTGAATCGTGTGGGTCGGTTTATTAATAGAATCGTGTGGGTCGGTTTATTAATAGAATCGTGTGGGTCGGTTTATTAATTGAATCGTGTGGGTCGGTTTATTAATAGAATCGTGTGGGTCGGTTTATTAATAGAATCGTGTGGGTCGGTTTATTAATTGAATCGTGTGGGTCGGTTTATTAATTGAATCGTGTGGGTCGGTTTATTAATTGAATCGTGTGGGTCGGTTTATTAATAGAATCGTGTGGGTCGGTTTATTAATAGAATCGTGTGGGTCGGTTTATTAATTGAATCGTGTGGGTCGGTTTATTAATAGAATCGTGTGGGTCGGTTTATTAATAGAATCGTGTGGGTCGGTTTATTAATTGAATCGTGTGGGTCGGTTTATTAATAGAATCGTGTGGGTCGGTTTATTAATGGAATCGTGTGGGTCGGTTTATTAATTGAATCGTGTGGGTCGGTTTATTAATTGAATCGTGTGGGTCAGTTTATTAATGGAATCGTGTGGGTCGGTTTATTAATAGAATCGTGTGGGTCGGTTTATTAATGGAATCGTGTGGGTCGGTTTATTAATGGAATCGTGTGGGTCGGTTTATTAATAGAATCGTGTGGGTCGGTTTATTAATGGAATCGTGTGGGTCGGTTTATTAATAGAATCGTGTGGGTCGGTTTATTAATTGAATCGTGTGGGTCCGTTTATTAATTGAATCGTGTGGGTCGGTTTATTAATAGAATCGTGTGGGTCGGTTTATTAATGGAAACGTGAGGGTCGGTTTATTAATAGAATCGTGTGGGTCGGTTTATTAATAGAATCGTGTGGGTCGGTTTATTAATAGAATCGTGTGGGTCGGTTTATTAATAGAATCGTGTGGGTCAGTTTATTAATTGAATCGTGTGGGTCAGTTTATTAATAGAATCGTGTGGGTCGGTTTATTAATAGAATCGTGTGGGTCGGTTTATTAATGGAATCGTGTGGGTCGGTTTATTAATTGAATCGTGTGGGTCAGTTTATTAATGGAATCGTGTGGGTCGGTTTATTAATGGAATCGTGTGGGTCGGTTTATTAATAGAATCGTGTGGGTCGGTTTATTAATTGAATCGTGTGGGTCGGTTTATTAATAGAATCGTGTGGGTCGGTTTATTAATAGAATCGTGTGGGTCGGTTTATTAATAGAATCGTGTGGGTCGGTTTATTAATAGAATCGTGTGGGTCGGTTTATTAATAGAATCGTGTGGGTCGGTTTATTAATAGAATCGTGTGGGTCGGTTTATTAATTGAATCGTGTGGGTCGGTTTATTAATGGAATCGTGTGGGTCGGTTTATTAATAGAATCGTGTGGGTCGGTTTATTAATTGAATCGTGTGGGTCGGTTTATTAATGGAATCGTGTGGGTCGGTTTATTAATGGAATCGTGTGGGTCGGTTTATTAATAGAATCGTGTGGGTCGGTTTATTAATTGAATCGTGTGGGTCGGTTTATTAATGGAATCGTGTGGGTCGGTTTATTAATAGAATCGTGTGGGTCGGTTTATTAATTGAATCGTGCGGGTCGGTTTATTAATAGAATCGTGTGGGTCGGTTTATTAATAGAATCGTGTGGGTCGGTTTATTAATTGAATCGTGTGGGTCGGTTTATTAATGGAATCGTGTGGGTCGGTTTATTAATGGAATCGTGTGGGTCGGTTTATTAATAGAATCGTGTGGGTCGGTTTATTAATAGAATCGTGTGGGTCGGTTTATTAATAGAATCGTGTGGGTCGGTTTATTAATTGAATCGTGTGGGTCGGTTTATTAATTGAATCGTGTGGGTCGGTTTATTAATTGAATCGTGTGGGTCGGTTTATTAATTGAATCGTGCGGGTCGGTTTATTAATTGAATCGTGTGGGTCGGTTTATTAATTGAATCGTGCGGGTCGGTTTATTAATTGAATCGTGTGGGTCGGTTTATTAATAGAATCGTGTGGGTCCGTTTATTAATAGAATCGTGTGGGTCGGTTTATTAATTGAATCGTGTGGGTCCGTTTATTAATAGAATCGTGTGGGTCGGTTTATTAATTGAATCGTGCGGGTCGGTTTATTAATTGAATCGTGTGGGTCGGTTTATTAATAGAATCGTGTGGGTCCGTTTATTAATAGAATCGTGTGGGTCGGTTTATTAATTGAATCGTGTGGGTCGGTTTATTAATAGAATCGTGTGGGTCGGTTTATTAATGGAATCGTGTGGGTCGGTTTATTAATGGAATCGTGTGGGTCGGTTTATTAATGGAATCGTGTGGGTCGGTTTATTAATAGAATCGTGTGGGTCAGTTTATTAATTGAATCGTGTGGGTCGGTTTATTAATAGAATCGTGTGGGTCGGTTTATTAATAGAATCGTGTGGGTCTGTTTATTAATAGAATCGTGTGGGTCGGTTTATTAATAGAATCGTGTGGGTCGGTTTATTAATGGAATCGTGTGGGTCGGTTTATTAATAGAATCGTGTGGGTCGGTTTATTAATGGAATCGTGTGGGTCGGTTTATTAATTGAATCGTGTGGGTCGGTTTATTAATAGAATCCTGTGGGTCGGTTTATTAATAGAATCGTGTGGGTCGGTTTATTAATTGAATCGTGTGGGTCGGTTTATTAATAGAATCGTGTGGGTCGGTTTATTAATAGAATCGTGTGGGTCGGTTTATTAATAGAATCGTGTGGGTCGGTTTATTAATTGAATCGTGTGGGTCGGTTTATTAATAGAATCGTGTGGGTCGGTTTATTAATTGAATCGTGTGGGTCGGTTTATTAATTGAATCGTGCGGGTCGGTTTATTAATTGAATCGTGTGGGTCGGTTTATTAATGGAATCGTGTGGGTCGGTTTATTAATAGAATCGTGTGGGTCGGTTTATTAATTGAATCGTGTGGGTCGGTTTATTAATAGAATCGTGTGGGTCGGTTTATTAATAGAATCGTGTGGGTCGGTTTATTAATAGAATCGTGTGGGTCGGTTTATTAATGGAATCGTGTGGGTCGGTTTATTAATGGAATCGTGTGGGTCGGTTTATTAATGGAATCGTGTGGGTCGGTTTATTAATAGAATCGTGTGGGTCGGTTTATTAATGGAATCGTGTGGGTCGGTTTATTAATTGAATCGTGTGGGTCGGTTTATTAATGGAATCGTGTGGGTCGGTTTATTAATTGAATCGTGTGGGTCGGTTTATTAATAGAATCGTGTGGGTCGGTTTATTAATGGAATCGTGTGGGTCGGTTTATTAATTGAATCGTGTGGGTCGGTTTATTAATGGAATCGTGTGGGTCGGTTTATTAATAGAATCGTGTGGGTCGGTTTATTAATTGAATCGTGTGGGTCGGTTTATTAATAGAATCGTGTGGGTCGGTTTATTAATAGAATCGTGTGGGTCGGTTTATTAATTGAATCGTGTGGGTCGGTTTATTAATAGAATCGTGTGGGTCGGTTTATTAATTGAATCGTGTGGGTCGGTTTATTAATTGAATCGTGTGGGTCGGTTTATTAATGGAATCGTGTGGGTCGGTTTATTAATAGAATCGTGTGGGTCGGTTTATTAATTGAATCGTGTGGGTCGGTTTATTAATTGAATCGTGTGGGTCGGTTTATTAATTGAATCGTGTGGGTCGGTTTATTAATAGAATCGTGTGGGTCGGTTTATTAATGGAATCGTGTGGGTCGGTTTATTAATTGAATCGTGTGGGTCGGTTTATTAATGGAATCGTGTGGGTCGGTTTATTAATAGAATCGTGTGGGTCGGTTTATTAATTGAATCGTGTGGGTCGGTTTATTAATAGAATCGTGTGGGTCGGTTTATTAATAGAATCGTGTGGGTCGGTTTATTAATGGAATCGTGTGGGTCGGTTTATTAATAGAATCGTGTGGGTCGGTTTATTAATAGAATCGTGTGGGTCGGTTTATTAATGGAATCGTGTGGGTCGGTTTATTAATAGAATCGTGTGGGTCGGTTTATTAATGGAATCGTGTGGGTCGGTTTATTAATAGAATCGTGTGGGTCAGTTTATTAATAGAATCGTGTGGGTCGGTTTATTAATGGAATCGTGTGGGTCGGTTTATTAATGGAATCGTGTGGGTCGGTTTATTAATGGAATCGTGTGGGTCGGTTTATTAATAGAATCGTGTGGGTCGGTTTATTAATAGAATCGTGTGGGTCAGTTTATTAATAGAAACGTGTGGGTCGGTTTATTAATGGAATCGTGTGGGTCGGTTTATTAATAGAATCGTGTGGGTCGGTTTATTAATGGAATCGTGTGGGTCGGTTTATTAATGGAATCGTGTGGGTCGGTTTATTAATGGAATCGTGTGGGTCGGTTTATTAATTGAATCGTGTGGGTCGGTTTATTAATGGAATCGTGTGGGTCGGTTTATTAATAGAAACGTGTGGGTCGGTTTATTAATTGAATCGTGTGGGTCGGTTTATTAATAGAATCGTGTGGGTCGGTTTATTAATGGAATCGTGTGGGTCGGTTTATTAATAGAAACGTGTGGGTCGGTTTATTAATTGAATCGTGTGGGTCGGTTTATTAATAGAATCGTGTGGGTCGGTTTATTAATGGAATCGTGTGGGTCGGTTTATTAATTGAATCGTGTGGGTCGGTTTATTAATTGAATCGTGTGGGTCGGTTTATTAATGGAATCGTGTGGGTCGGTTTATTAATAGAAACGTGTGGGTCGGTTTATTAATTGAATCGTGTGGGTCGGTTTATTAATAGAATCGTGTGGGTCGGTTTATTAATGGAATCGTGTGGGTCGGTTTATTAATTGAATCGTGTGGGTCGGTTTATTAATAGAATCGTGTGGGTCGGTTTATTAATTGAATCGTGTGGGTCGGTTTATTAATAGAATCGTGTGGGTCGGTTTATTAATTGAATCGTGTGGGTCGGTTTATTAATAGAATCGTGTGGGTCGGTTTATTAATTGAATCGTGTGGGTCGGTTTATTAATAGAATCGTGTGGGTCGGTTTATTAATGGAATCGTGTGGGTCAGTTTATTAATAGAATCGTGTGGGTCGGTTTATTAATTGAATCGTGTGGGTCGGTTTATTAATAGAATCGTGTGGGTCGGTTTATTAATAGAATCGTGTGGGTCGGTTTATTAATGGAATCGTGTGGGTCGGTTTATTAATGGAATCGTGTGGGTCGGTTTATTAATTGAATCGTGTGGGTCGGTTTATTAATTGAATCGTGTGGGTCGGTTTATTAATGGAATCGTGTGGGTCGGTTTATTAATAGAATCGTGTGGGTCGGTTTATTAATAGAATCGTGCGGGTCAGTTTATTAATGGAATCGTGTGGGTCGGTTTATTAATGGAATCGTGTGGGTCGGTTTATTAATGGAATCGTGTGGGTCGGTTTATTAATAGAAACGTGTGGGTCGGTTTATTAATGGAATCGTGTGGGTCGGTTTATTAATAGAATCGTGCGGGTCAGTTTATTAATGGAATCCTGTGGGTCGGTTTATTAATGGAATCGTGTGGGTCGGTTTATTAATAGAAACGTGTGGGTCGGTTTATTAATGGAATCGTGTGGGTCGGTTTATTAATAGAATCGTGTGGGTCGGTTTATTAATAGAATCGTGTGGGTCAGTTTATTAATAGAATCGTGTGGGTCGGTTTATTAATGGAATCGTGTGGGTCGGTTTATTAATTGAATCGTGTGGGTCGGTTTATTAATTGAATCGTGTGGGTCGGTTTATTAATGGAATCGTGTGGGTCAGTTTATTAATGGAATCGTGTGGGTCGGTTTATTAATAGAAACGTGTGGGTCGGTTTATTAATTGAATCGTGTGGGTCGGTTTATTAATGGAATCGTGTGGGTCGGTTTATTAATGGAATCGTGTGGGTCGGTTTATTAATGGAATCGTGTGGGTCAGTTTATTAATTGAATCGTGTGGGTCGGTTTATTAATAGAATCGTGTGGGTCGGTTTATTAATAGAATCGTGTGGGTCGGTTTATTAATAGAATCGTGTGGGTCAGTTTATTAATTGAATCGTGTGGGTCGGTTTATTAATAGAATCGTGTGGGTCGGTTTATTAATTGAATCGTGTGGGTCGGTTTATTAATTGAATCGTGTGGGTCGGTTTATTAATTGAATCGTGTGGGTCGGTTTATTAATAGAATCGTGTGGGTCGGTTTATTAATAGAATCGTGTGGGTCGGTTTATTAATAGAATCCTGTGGGTCGGTTTATTAATGGAATCGTGTGGGTCAGTTTATTAATTGAATCGTGTGGGTCGGTTTATTAATAGAATCCTGTGGGTCGGTTTATTAATGGAATCGTGTGGGTCAGTTTATTAATTGAATCGTGTGGGTCAGTTTATTAATTGAATCGTGTGGGTCGGTTTATTAATAGAATCGTGTGGGTCGGTTTATTAATTGAATCGTGTGGGTCGGTTTATTAATAGAATCCTGTGGGTCGGTTTATTAATGGAATCGTGTGGGTCAGTTTATTAATGGAATCGTGTGGGTCGGTTTATTAATAGAATCCTGTGGGTCGGTTTATTAATGGAATCGTGTGGGTCAGTTTATTAATTGAATCGTGTGGGTCAGTTTATTAATTGAATCGTGTGGGTCGGTTTATTAATAGAATCGTGTGGGTCGGTTTATTAATTGAATCGTGTGGGTCGGTTTATTAATTGAATCGTGTGGGTCGGTTTATTAATAGAATCGTGTGGGTCGGTTTATTAATAGAATCGTGTGGGTCGGTTTATTAATTGAATCGTGTGGGTCGGTTTATTAATGGAATCGTGTGGGTCAGTTTATTAATGGAATCGTGTGGGTCGGTTTATTAATAGAATCGTGTGGGTCGGTTTATTAATAGAATCGTGTGGGTCGGTTTATTAATAGAATCGTGTGGGTCGGTTTATTAATAGAATCGTGTGGGTCGGTTTATTAATAGAATCGTGTGGGTCGGTTTATTAATGGAAACGTGTGGGTCAGTTTATTAATAGAATCGTGTGGGTCGGTTTATTAATAGAATCGTGTGGGTCGGTTTATTAATAGAATCGTGTGGGTCGGTTTATTAATGGAATCGTGTGGGTCGGTTTATTAATTGAATCGTGTGGGTCGGTTTATTAATGGAATCGTGTGGGTCGGTTTATTAATTGAATCGTGTGGGTCGGTTTATTAATTGAATCGTGTGGGTCGGTTTATTAATAGAATCGTGTGGGTCGGTTTATTAATTGAATCGTGTGGGTCGGTTTATTAATTGAATCGTGTGGGTCGGTTTATTAATTGAATCGTGTGGGTCGGTTTATTAATTGAATCGTGTGGGTCGGTTTATTAATAGAATCGTGTGGGTCGGTTTATTAATAGAATCGTGTGGGTCGGTTTATTAATTGAATCGTGTGGGTCGGTTTATTAATAGAATCGTGTGGGTCGGTTTATTAATTGAATCGTGTGGGTCGGTTTATTAATTGAATCGTGTGGGTCGGTTTATTAATAGAATCGTGTGGGTCGGTTTATTAATAGAATCGTGTGGGTCGGTTTATTAATAGAATCGTGTGGGTCGGTTTATTAATAGAATCGTGTGGGTCGGTTTATTAATAGAATCGTGTGGGTCGGTTTATTAATAGAATCGTGTGGGTCGGTTTATTAATGGAAACGTGTGGGTCAGTTTATTAATAGAATCGTGTGGGTCGGTTTATTAATAGAATCGTGTGGGTCGGTTTATTAATAGAATCGTGTGGGTCGGTTTATTAATGGAATCGTGTGGGTCGGTTTATTAATAGAATCGTGTGGGTCGGTTTATTAATAGAATCGTGTGGGTCGGTTTATTAATTGAATCGTGTGGGTCGGTTTATTAATTGAATCGTGTGGGTCGGTTTATTAATAGAATCGTGTGGGTCGGTTTATTAATGGAATCGTGTGGGTCGGTTTATTAATTGAATCGTGTGGGTCGGTTTATTAATAGAATCGTGTGGGTCGGTTTATTAATAGAATCGTGTGGGTCGGTTTATTAATGGAATCGTGTGGGTCGGTTTATTAATAGAATCGTGTGGGTCGGTTTATTAATGGAATCGTGTGGGTCGGTTTATTAATTGAATCGTGTGGGTCGGTTTATTAATGGAATCGTGTGGGTCGGTTTATTAATTGAATCGTGTGGGTCGGTTTATTAATAGAATCGTGTGGGTCGGTTTATTAATGGAATCGTGTGGGTCGGTTTATTAATTGAATCGTGTGGGTCGGTTTATTAATAGAATCGTGTGGGTCGGTTTATTAATGAATCGTGTGGGTCGGTTTATTAATTGAATCGTGTGGGTCGGTTTATTAATAGAATCGTGTGGGTCGGTTTATTAATAGAATCGTGTGGGTCGGTTTATTAATTGAATCGTGTGGGTCAGTTTATTAATTGAATCGTGTGGGTCGGTTTATTAATAGAATCGTGTGGGTCGGTTTATTAATTGAATCGTGTGGGTCGGTTTATTAATAGAATCGTGTGGGTCGGTTTATTAATGGAATCGTGTGGGTCGGTTTATTAATTGAATCGTGTGGGTCAGTTTATTAATGGAATCGTGTGGGTCGGTTTATTAATTGAATCGTGTGGGTCAGTTTATTAATGGAATCGTGTGGGTCGGTTTATTAATTGAATCGTGTGGGTCAGTTTATTAATTGAATCGTGTGGGTCGGTTTATTAATAGAATCGTGTGGGTCGGTTTATTAATTGAATCGTGTGGGTCGGTTTATTAATAGAATCGTGTGGGTCGGTTTATTAATTGAATCGTGTGGGTCAGTTTATTAATGGAATCGTGTGGGTCGGTTTATTAATTGAATCGTGTGGGTCAGTTTATTAATGGAATCGTGTGGGTCGGTTTATTAATTGAATCGTGTGGGTCGGTTTATTAATAGAATCGTGTGGGTCGGTTTATTAATGGAATCGTGTGGGTCGGTTTATTAATGGAATCGTGTGGGTCGGTTTATTAATAGAATCGTGTGGGTCGGTTTATTAATAGAATCGTGTGGGTCGGTTTATTAATGAATCGTGTGGGTCGGTTTATTAATTGAATCGTGTGGGTCGGTTTATTAATAGAATCGTGTGGGTCGGTTTATTAATAGAATCGTGTGGGTCGGTTTATTAATTGAATCGTGTGGGTCAGTTTATTAATTGAATCGTGTGGGTCGGTTTATTAATAGAATCGTGTGGGTCGGTTTATTAATTGAATCGTGTGGGTCGGTTTATTAATAGAATCGTGTGGGTCGGTTTATTAATGGAATCGTGTGGGTCGGTTTATTAATTGAATCGTGTGGGTCGGTTTATTAATAGAATCGTGTGGGTCGGTTTATTAATGGAATCGTGTGGGTCGGTTTATTAATAGAATCGTGTGGGTCGGTTTATTAATTGAATCGTGTGGGTCAGTTTATTAATGGAATCGTGTGGGTCGGTTTATTAATTGAATCGTGTGGGTCAGTTTATTAATGGAATCGTGTGGGTCGGTTTATTAATTGAATCGTGTGGGTCGGTTTATTAATAGAATCGTGTGGGTCGGTTTATTAATGGAATCGTGTGGGTCGGTTTATTAATGGAATCGTGTGGGTCGGTTTATTAATAGAATCGTGTGGGTCGGTTTATTAATGGAATCGTGTGGGTCGGTTTATTAATTGAATCGTGTGGGTCGGTTTATTAATAGAATCGTGTGGGTCGGTTTATTAATGGAATCGTGTGGGTCGGTTTATTAATTGAATCGTGTGGGTCGGTTTATTAATAGAATCGTGTGGGTCGGTTTATTAATTGAATCGTGTGGGTCGGTTTATTAATAGAATCGTGTGGGTCGGTTTATTAATGGAATCGTGTGGGTCGGTTTATTAATAGAATCGTGTGGGTCGGTTTATTAATTGAATCGTGTGGGTCGGTTTATTAATAGAATCGTGTGGGTCGGTTTATTAATGGAATCGTGTGGGTCGGTTTATTAATAGAATCGTGTGGGTCGGTTTATTAATTGAATCGTGTGGGTCAGTTTATTAATGGAATCGTGTGGGTCGGTTTATTAATTGAATCGTGTGGGTCAGTTTATTAATGGAATCGTGTGGGTCGGTTTATTAATTGAATCGTGTGGGTCGGTTTATTAATAGAATCGTGTGGGTCGGTTTATTAATGGAATCGTGTGGGTCGGTTTATTAATGGAATCGTGTGGGTCGGTTTATTAATAGAATCGTGTGGGTCGGTTTATTAATGGAATCGTGTGGGTCGGTTTATTAATTGAATCGTGTGGGTCGGTTTATTAATAGAATCGTGTGGGTCGGTTTATTAATGGAATCGTGTGGGTCGGTTTATTAATTGAATCGTGTGGGTCGGTTTATTAATAGAATCGTGCGGGTCGGTTTATTAATAGAATCGTGTGGGTCGGTTTATTAATGGAATCGTGTGGGTCGGTTTATTAATTGAATCGTGTGGGTCGGTTTATTAATGGAATCGTGTGGGTCAGTTTATTAATGGAATCGTGTGGGTCGGTTTATTAATGGAATCGTGTGGGTCGGTTTATTAATGGAATCGTGTGGGTCGGTTTATTAATAGAATCGTGTGGGTCGGTTTATTAATTGAATCGTGTGGGTCGGTTTATCAATAGAATCGTGTGGGTCGGTTTATTAATAGAATCGTGTGGGTCGGTTTATTAATGGAATCGTGTGGGTCTGTTTATTAATGGAATCGTGTGGGTCGGTTTATTAATGGAATCGTGTGGGTCGGTTTATTAATAGAATCGTGTGGGTCGGTTTATTAATTGAATCGTGTGGGTCGGTTTATTAATGGAATCGTGTGGGTCGGTTTATTAATAGAATCGTGTGGGTCGGTTTATTAATAGAATCGTGTGGGTCGGTTTATTAATGGAATCGTGTGGGTCGGTTTATTAATGGAATCGTGTGGGTCGGTTTATTAATAGAATCGTGTGGGTCGGTTTATTAATAGAATCGTGTGGGTCGGTTTATTAATAGAATCGTGTGGGTCAGTTTATTAATGGAATCGTGTGGGTCGGTTTATTAATTGAATCGTGTGGGTCTGTTTATTAATTGAATCGTGTGGGTCAGTTTATTAATGGAATCGTGTGGGTCGGTTTATTAATGGAATCGTGTGGGTCAGTTTATTAATGGAATCGTGTGGGTCGGTTTATTAATGGAATCGTGTGGGTCGGTTTATTAATAGAATCGTGTGGGTCGGTTTATTAATAGAATCGTGTGGGTCGGTTTATTAATTGAATCGTGTGGGTCGGTTTATTAATGGAATCGTGTGGGTCGGTTTATTAATGGAATCGTGTGGGTCGGTTTATTAATAGAATCGTGTGGGTCGGTTTATTAATTGAATCGTGTGGGTCGGTTTATTAATAGAATCGTGTGGGTCGGTTTATTAATGGAATCGTGTGGGTCGGTTTATTAATAGAATCGTGTGGGTCGGTTTATTAATAGAATCGTGTGGGTCGGTTTATTAATGGAATCGTGTGGGTCAGTTTATTAATAGAATCGTGTGGGTCGGTTTATTAATGGAATCGTGTGGGTCGGTTTATTAATAGAATCGTGTGGGTCGGTTTATTAATAGAATCGTGTGGGTCGGTTTATTAATGGAATCGTGTGGGTCAGTTTATTAATAGAATCGTGTGGGTCGGTTTATTAATTGAATCGTGTGGGTCGGTTTATTAATGGAATCGTGTGGGTCAGTTTATTAATGGAATCGTGTGGGTCGGTTTATTAATAGAATCGTGTGGGTCGGTTTATTAATAGAATCGTGTGGGTCGGTTTATTAATGGAATCGTGTGGGTCGGTTTATTAATTGAATCGTGTGGGTCGGTTTATTAATTGAATCGTGTGGGTCAGTTTATTAATGGAATCGTGTGGGTCGGTTTATTAATTGAATCGTGTGGGTCAGTTTATTAATGGAATCGTGTGGGTCGGTTTATTAATGGAATCGTGTGGGTCGGTTTATTAATTGAATCGTGTGGGTCGGTTTATTAATAGAATCGTGTGGGTCGGTTTATTAATGGAATCGTGTGGGTCAGTTTATTAATTGAATCGTATGGGTCGGTTTATTAATTGAATCGTGTGGGTCGGTTTATTAATGGAATCGTGTGGGTCGGTTTATTAATAGAATCGTGTGGGTCGGTTTATTAATTGAATCGTGTGGGTCGGTTTATTAATTGAATCGTGTGGGTCGGTTTATTAATTGAATCGTGTGGGTCGGTTTATTAATTGAATCGTGTGGGTCGGTTTATTAATTGAATCGTGCGGGTCGGTTTATTAATTGAATCGTGTGGGTCAGTTTATTAATTGAATCGTGTGGGTCGGTTTATTAATGGAATCGTGTGGGTCGGTTTATTAATGGAATCGTGTGGGTCGGTTTATTAATAGAATCGTGTGGGTCGGTTTATTAATTGAATCGTGTGGGTCGGTTTATTAATGGAATCGTGTGGGTCAGTTTATTAATTGAATCGTGTGGGTCAGTTTATTAATGGAATCGTGTGGGTCGGTTTATTAATAGAATCCTGTGGGTCGGTTTATTAATGGAATCGTGTGGGTCGGTTTATTAATTGAATCGTGTGGGTCAGTTTATTAATGGAATCGTGTGGGTCGGTTTATTAATGGAATCGTGTGGGTCGGTTTATTAATAGAATCGTGTGGGTCGGTTTATTAATAGAATCGTGTGGGTCAGTTTATTAATTGAATCGTGTGGGTCGGTTTATTAATTGAATCGTGTGGGTCGGTTTATTAATAGAATCCTGTGGGTCGGTTTATTAATGGAATCGTGTGGGTCGGTTTATTAATAGAATCGTGTGGGTCGGTTTATTAATTGAATCGTGTGGGTCAGTTTATTAATGGAATCGTGTGGGTCGGTTTATTAATTGAATCGTGTGGGTCAGTTTATTAATGGAATCGTGTGGGTCGGTTTATTAATAGAATCCTGTGGGTCGGTTTATTAATGGAATCGTGTGGGTCGGTTTATTAATGGAATCGTGTGGGTCGGTTTATTAATAGAATCGTGTGGGTCGGTTTATTAATGGAATCGTGTGGGTCAGTTTATTAATTGAATCGTGTGGGTCAGTTTATTAATGGAATCGTGTGGGTCGGTTTATTAATAGAATCGTGTGGGTCGGTTTATTAATAGAATCGTGTGGGTCGGTTTATTAATGGAATCGTGTGGGTCGGTTTATTAATGGAATCGTGTGGGTCGGTTTATTAATTGAATCGTGTGGTTCGGTTTATTAATGGAATCGTGTGGGTCGGTTTATTAATGGAATCGTGTGGGTCGGTTTATTAATGGAATCGTGTGGGTCGGTTTATTAATGGAATCGTGTGGGTCGGTTTATTAATAGAATCGTGTGGGTCGGTTTATTAATTGAATCGTGTGGGTCGGTTTATTAATGGAATCGTGTGGGTCGGTTTATTAATGGAATCGTGTGGGTCGGTTTATTAATGGAATCGTGTGGGTCGGTTTATTAATGGAATCGTGTGGGTCGGTTTATTAATGGAATCGTGTGGGTCGGTTTATTAATGGAATCGTGTGGGTCGGTTTATTAATTGAATCGTGTGGGTCGGTTTATTAATAGAATCGTGTGGGTCGGTTTATTAATAGAATCGTGTGGGTCGGTTTATTAATGGAATCGTGTGGGTCGGTTTATTAATAGAATCGTGTGGGTCGGTTTATTAATGGAATCGTGTGGGTCGGTTTATTAATGGAATCGTGTGGGTCGGTTTATTAATTGAATCGTGTGGGTCGGTTTATTAATAGAATCGTGTGGGTCGGTTTATTAATAGAATCGTGCGGGTCGGTTTATTAATAGAATCGTGTGGGTCGGTTTATTAATAGAATCGTGTGGGTCGGTTTATTAATGGAATCGTGTGGGTCGGTTTATTAATAGAATCGTGTGGGTCGGTTTATTAATAGAATCGTGTGGGTCGGTTTATTAATTGAATCGTGTGGGTCGGTTTATTAATAGAATCGTGTGGGTCGGTTTATTAATTGAATCGTGTGGGTCGGTTTATTAATTGAATCGTGTGGGTCGGTTTATTAATAGAATCGTGTGGGTCGGTTTATTAATGGAATCGTGTGGGTCGGTTTATTAATAGAATCGTGTGGGTCGGTTTATTAATAGAATCGTGTGGGTCGGTTTATTAATGGAATCGTGTGGGTCAGTTTATTAATAGAATCGTGTGGGTCGGTTTATTAATTGAATCGTGTGGGTCGGTTTATTAATGGAATCGTGTGGGTCGGTTTATTAATAGAATCGTGTGGGTCGGTTTATTAATTGAATCGTGTGGGTCGGTTTATTAATAGAATCGTGTGGGTCGGTTTATTAATGGAATCGTGTGGGTCGGTTTATTAATAGAATCGTGTGGGTCGGTTTATTAATGGAATCGTGTGGGTCGGTTTATTAATAGAATCGTGTGGGTCGGTTTATTAATGGAATCGTGTGGGTCGGTTTATTAATAGAATCGTGTGGGTCGGTTTATTAATAGAATCGTGTGGGTCGGTTTATTAATGGAATCGTGTGGGTCGGTTTATTAATAGAATCGTGTGGGTCGGTTTATTAATGGAATCGTGTGGGTCGGTTTATTAATGGAATCGTGTGGGTCGGTTTATTAATTGAATCGTGTGGGTCGGTTTATTAATAGAATCGTGTGGGTCGGTTTATTAATGGAATCGTGTGGGTCGGTTTATTAATAGAATCGTGTGGGTCGGTTTATTAATTGAATCGTGTGGGTCGGTTTATTAATAGAATCGTGTGGGTCGGTTTATTAATGGAATCGTGTGGGTCGGTTTATTAATGGAATCGTGTGGGTCGGTTTATTAATAGAATCGTGTGGGTCGGTTTATTAATAGAATCGTGTGGGTCGGTTTATTAATAGAATCGTGTGGGTCGGTTTATTAATGGAATCGTGTGGGTCGGTTTATTAATAGAATCGTGTGGGTCAGTTTATTAATGGAATCGTGTGGGTCGGTTTATTAATAGAATCGTGTGGGTCAGTTTATTAATTGAATCGTGTGGGTCGGTTTATTAATAGAATCGTGTGGGTCGGTTTATTAATTGAATCGTGTGGGTCGGTTTATTAATAGAATCGTGTGGGTCGGTTTATTAATTGAATCGTGTGGGTCGGTTTATTAATAGAATCGTGTGGGTCGGTTTATTAATAGAATCGTGTGGGTCGGTTTATTAATAGAATCGTGCGGGTCGGTTTATTAATGGAATCGTGTGGGTCGGTTTATTAATGGAATCGTGTGGGTCAGTTTATTAATAGAATCGTGTGGGTCGGTTTATTAATTGAATCGTGTGGGTCGGTTTATTAATAGAATCGTGTGGGTCGGTTTATTAATAGAATCGTGTGGGTCGGTTTATTAATGGAATCGTGTGGGTCGGTTTATTAATAGAATCGTGTGGGTCGGTTTATCAATGGAATCGTGTGGGTCGGTTTATTAATGGAATCGTGTGGGTCGGTTTATTAATAGAATCGTGTGGGTCGGTTTATTAATTGAATCGTGTGGGTCGGTTTATTAATAGAATCGTGTGGGTCAGTTTATTAATAGAATCGTGTGGGTCAGTTTATTAATAGAATCGTGTGGGTCGGTTTATTAATAGAATCGTGTGGGTCAGTTTATTAATGGAATCGTGTGGGTCAGTTTATTAATGGAATCGTGCGGGTTGGTTTATTAATTGAATCGTGTGGGTCGGTTTATTAATGGAATCGTGTGGGTCAGTTTATTAATGGAATCGTGTGGGTCGGTTTATTAATTGAATCGTGTGGGTCGGTTTATTAATTGAATCGTGTGGGTCGGTTTATTAATAGAATCGTGTGGGTCGGTTTATTAATTGAATCGTGTGGGTCGGTTTATTAATGGAATCGTGTGGGTCAGTTTATTAATGGAATCGTGTGGGTCGGTTTATTAATTGAATCGTGTGGGTCGGTTTATTAATGGAATCGTGTGGGTCGGTTTATTAATTGAATCGTGTGGGTCGGTTTATTAATGGAATCGTGCGGGTCGGTTTATTAATGGAATCGTGTGGGTCGGTTTATTAATTGAATCGTGTGGGTCGGTTTATTAATGGAATCGTGTGGGTCGGTTTATTAATAGAATCGTGTGGGTCGGTTTATTAATGGAATCGTGTGGGTCGGTTTATTAATAGAATCGTGTGGGTCGGTTTATTAATAGAATCGTGTGGGTCAGTTTATTAATAGAATCGTGTGGGTCGGTTTATTAATGGAATCGTGTGGGTCGGTTTATTAATGGAATCGTGTGGGTCGGTTTATTAATTGAATCGTGTGGGTCAGTTTATTAATGGAATCGTGTGGGTCGGTTTATTAATAGAATCGTGTGGGTCAGTTTATTAATGGAATCGTGTGGGTCGGTTTATTAATAGAATCGTGTGGGTCGGTTTATTAATTGAATCGTGTGGGTCAGTTTATTAATGGAATCGTGTGGGTTGGTTTATTAATAGAATCGTGTGGGTCGGTTTATTAATAGAATCGTGTGGGTCGGTTTATTAATAGAATCGTGTGGGTCGGTTTATTAATGGAATCGTGTGGGTCGGTTTATTAATGGAATCGTGTGGGTCGGTTTATTAATAGAATCGTGTGGGTCAGTTTATTAATGGAATCGTGTGGGTCGGTTTATTAATAGAATCGTGTGGGTCGGTTTATTAATTGAATCGTGTGGGTCGGTTTATTAATGGAATCGTGTGGGTCGGTTTATTAATGGAATCGTGTGGGTCGGTTTATTAATGGAATCGTGTGGGTCGGTTTATTAATGGAATCGTGTGGGTCGGTTTATTAATGGAATCGTGTGGGTCGGTTTATTAATGGAATCGTGTGGGTCGGTTTATTAATGGAATCGTGTGGGTCGGTTTATTAATTGAACCGTGTGGGTCGGTTTATGAATGGAATCCTGTGGGTCGGTTTATTAATAGAATCGTGTGGGTCGGTTTATTAATGGAATCGTGTGGGTCGGTTTATTAATGGAATCGTGTGGGTCGGTTTATTAATGGAATCGTGTGGGTCGGTTTATTAATTGAATCGTGTGGGTCAGTTTATTAATTGAATCGTGTGGGTCGGTTTATTAATAGAATCGTGTGGGTCAGTTTATTAATAGAATCCTGTGGGTCGGTTTATTAATGGAATCGTGTGGGTCAGTTTATTAATAGAATCCTGTGGGTCGGTTTATTAATGGAATCGTGTGGGTCAGTTTATTAATTGAATCGTGTGGGTCGGTTTATTAATTGAATCCTGTGGGTCGGTTTATTAATAGAATCGTGTGGGTCGGTTTATTAATAGAATCGTGTGGGTCGGTTTATTAATAGAATCGTGTGGGTCGGTTTATTAATAGAATCGTGTGGGTCGGTTTATTAATAGAATCGTGTGGGTCGGTTTATTAATGGAATCGTGTGGGTCGGTTTATTAATAGAATCGTGTGGGTCGGTTTATTAATGGAATCGTGTGGGTCGGTTTATTAATGGAATCGTGTGGGTCAGTTTATTAATAGAATCGTGTGGGTCGGTTTATTAATGGAATCGTGTGGGTCGGTTTATTAATGGAATCGTGTGGGTCGGTTTATTAATTGAATCGTGTGGGTCAGTTTATTAATAGAATCCTGTGGGTCGGTTTATTAATGGAATCGTGTGGGTCAGTTTATTAATTGAATCCTGTGGGTCGGTTTATTAATAGAATCGTGTGGGTCGGTTTATTAATGGAATCGTGTGGGTCAGTTTATTAATTGAATCGTGTGGGTCAGTTTATTAATAGAATCGTGTGGGTCGGTTTATTAATGGAATCGTGTGGGTCAGTTTATTAATAGAATCGTGTGGGTCGGTTTATTAATGGAATCGTGTGGGTCAGTTTATTAATAGAATCGTGTGGGTCAGTTTATTAATAGAATCCTGTGGGTCGGTTTATTAATGGAATCGTGTGGGTCGGTTTATTAATTGAATCGTGTGGGTCAGTTTATTAATAGAATCGTGTGGGTCAGTTTATTAATAGAATCGTGTGGGTCGGTTTATTAATGGAATCGTGTGGGTCAGTTTATTAATAGAATCGTGTGGGTCAGTTTATTAATAGAATCCTGTGGGTCGGTTTATTAATGGAATCGTGTGGGTCGGTTTATTAATTGAATCGTGTGGGTCGGTTTATTAATGGAATCGTGTGGGTCAGTTTATTAATAGAATCGTGTGGGTCGGTTTATTAATGGAATCGTGTGGGTCGGTTTATTAATTGAATCGTGTGGGTCAGTTTATTAATAGAATCGTGTGGGTCAGTTTATTAATAGAATCCTGTGGGTCGGTTTATTAATGGAATCGTGTGGGTCGGTTTATTAATTGAATCGTGTGGGTCGGTTTATTAATTGAATCGTGTGGGTCGGTTTATTAATAGAATCCTGTGGGTCGGTTTATTAATGGAATCGTGTGGGTCGGTTTATTAATTGAATCGTGTGGGTCGGTTTATTAATTGAATCGTGTGGGTCGGTTTATTAATGGAATCGTGTGGGTCGGTTTATTAATTGAATCCTGTGGGTCGGTTTATTAATGGAATCGTGTGGGTCGGTTTATTAATTGAATCGTGTGGGTCGGTTTATTAATGGAATCGTGTGGGTCGGTTTATTAATTGAATCGTGTGGGTCGGTTTATTAATAGAATCGTGTGGGTCGGTTTATTAATAGAATCGTGTGGGTCGGTTTATTAATAGAATCGTGTGGGTCGGTTTATTAATGGAATCGTGTGGGTCGGTTTATTAATGGAATCGTGTGGGTCGGTTTATTAATGGAATCGTGTGGGTCGGTTTATTAATAGAATCGTGTGGGTCGGTTTATTAATGGAATCGTGTGGGTCGGTTTATTAATGGAATCGTGTGGGTCGGTTTATTAATGGAATCGTGTGGGTCGGTTTATTAATTGAATCGTGTGGGTCGGTTTATTAATTGAATCGTGTGGGTCGGTTTATTAATGGAATCGTGTGGGTCGGTTTATTAATGGAATCGTGTGGGTCCGTTTATTAATAGAATCGTGTGGGTCGGTTTATTAATAGAATCGTGTGGGTCGGTTTATTAATGGAATCGTGTGGGTCGGTTTATTAATAGAATCGTGTGGGTCGGTTTATTAATAGAATCGTGTGGGTCGGTTTATTAATGGAATCGTGTGGGTCGGTTTATTAATAGAATCGTGTGGGTCGGTTTATTAATTGAATCGTGTGGGTCGGTTTATTAATTGAATCGTGTGGGTCGGTTTATTAATGGAATCGTGTGGGTCGGTTTATTAATGGAATCGTGTGGGTCGGTTTATTAATAGAATCGTGTGGGTCGGTTTATTAATAGAATCGTGTGGGTCGGTTTATTAATAGAATCGTGTGGGTCAGTTTATTAATGGAAACGTGTGGGTCAGTTTATTAATGGAATCGTGTGGGTCGGTTTATTAATAGAATCGTGTGGGTCGGTTTATTAATGGAATCGTGTGGGTCGGTTTATTAATGGAATCGTGTGGGTCAGTTTATTAATGGAATCGTGTGGGTCGGTTTATTAATAGAATCGTGTGGGTCGGTTTATTAATGGAATCGTGTGGGTCGGTTTATTAATGGAATCGTGTGGGTCAGTTTATTAATAGAATCGTGTGGGTCGGTTTATTAATAGAATCGTGTGGGTCGGTTTATTAATAGAATCGTGTGGGTCGGTTTATTAATAGAATCGTGTGGGTCGGTTTATTAATGGAATCGTGTGGGTCAGTTTATTAATGGAATCGTGTGGGTCGGTTTATTAATAGAATCGTGTGGGTCGGTTTATTAATGGAATCGTGTGGGTCAGTTTATTAATGGAATCGTGTGGGTCGGTTTATTAATAGAATCGTGTGGGTCGGTTTATTAATGGAAACGTGTGGGTCGGTTTATTAATTGAATCGTGTGGGTCGGTTTATTAATAGAATCGTGTGGGTCGGTTTATTAATAGAATCGTGCGGGTCGGTTTATTAATGGAATCGTGTGGGTCGGTTTATTAATGGAATCGTGTGGGTCGGTTTATTAATGGAATCGTGTGGGTCGGTTTATTAATAGAATCGTGTGGGTCGGTTTATTAATAGAATCGTGTGGGTCGGTTTATTAATAGAATCGTGTGGGTCGGTTTATTAATGGAATCGTGTGGGTCGGTTTATTAATTGAATCGTGTGGGTCGGTTTATTAATAGAATCGTGTGGGTCGGTTTATTAATAGAATCGTGTGGGTCGGTTTATTAATTGAATCGTGTGGGTCGGTTTATTAATAGAATCGTGTGGGTCGGTTTATTAATTGAATCGTGTGGGTCAGTTTATTAATTGAATCGTGTGGGTCGGTTTATTAATTGAATCGTGTGGGTCGGTTTATTAATTGAATCGTGTGGGTCGGTTTATTAATAGAATCGTGTGGGTCGGTTTATTAATTGAATCGTGTGGGTCGCTTTTTAATGGAATCGTGTGGGTCGGTTTATTAATTGAATCGTGTGGGTCGGTTTATTAATAGAATCGTGTGGGTCGGTTTATTAATTGAATCGTGTGGGTCGGTTTATTAATAGAATCGTGTGGGTCGGTTTATTAATTGAATCGTGTGGGTCGGTTTATTAATTGAATCGTGTGGGTCGGTTTATTAATGGAATCGTGTGGGTCGGTTTATTAATAGAATCGTGTGGGTCGGTTTATTAATTGAATCGTGTGGGTCGGTTTATTAATGGAATCGTGTGGGTCGGTTTATTAATGGAATCGTGTGGGTCGGTTTATTAATAGAATCGTGTGGGTCGGTTTATTAATGGAATCGTGTGGGTCGGTTTATTAATGGAATCGTGTGGGTCGGTTTATTAATAGAATCGTGTGGGTCGGTTTATTAATTGAATCGTGTGGGTCGGTTTATTAATTGAATCGTGTGGGTCGGTTTATTAATTGAATCGTGTGGGTCGGTTTATTAATTGAATCGTGTGGGTTGGTTTATTAATGGAATCGTGTGGGTCAGTTTATTAATGGAATCGTGTGGGTCGGTTTATTAATGGAATCGTGTGGGTCAGTTTATTAATTGAATCGTGTGGTTCGGTTTATTAATAGAATCGTGTGGGTCGGTTTATTAATTGAATCGTGTGGGTCGGTTTATTAATTGAATCGTGTGGGTCGGTTTATTAATGGAATCGTGTGGGTCGGTTTATTAATTGAATCGTGTGGTTCGGTTTATTAATGGAATCGTGTGGGTCGGTTTATTAATAGAATCGTGTGGGTCGGTTTATTAATAGAATCGTGTGGGTCGGTTTATTAATAGAATCATGTGGGTCGGTTTATTAATAGAATCGTGTGGGTCGGTTTATTAATTGAATCGTGTGGGTCGGTTTATTAATGGAATCGTGTGGGTCGGTTTATTAATTGAATCGTGTGGGTCGGTTTATTAATGGAATCGTGTGGGTCGGTTTATTAATTGAATCGTGTGGTTCGGTTTATTAATGGAATCGTGTGGGTCGGTTTATTAATGGAATCGTGTGGGTCGGTTTATTAATGGAATCGTGTGGGTCGGTTTATTAATAGAATCGTGTGGGTCGGTTTATTAATTGAATCGTGTGGTTCGGTTTATTAATGGAATCGTGTGGGTCGGTTTATTAATTGAATCTTGTGGGTCGGTTTATTAATGGAATCGTGTGGGTCAGTTTATTAATTGAATCGTGTGGGTCGGTTTATTAATTGAATCGTGTGGGTCGGTTTATTAATGGAATCGTGTGGGTCGGTTTATTAATAGAATCGTGTGGGTCGGTTTATTAATGGAATCGTGTGGTTCGGTTTATTAATGGAATCGTGTGGGTCGGTTTATTAATAGAATCGTGTGGGTCGGTTTATTAATGGAATCGTGTGGGTCAGTTTATTAATGGAATCGTGTGGTTCGGTTTATTAATGGAATCGTGTGGGTCGGTTTATTAATAGAATCGTGTGGGTCGGTTTATTAATGGAATCGTGTGGGTCAGTTTATTAATGGAATCGTGTGGTTCGGTTTATTAATAGAATCGTGTGGGTCGGTTTATTAATTGAATCGTGTGGGTCGGTTTATTAATGGAATCGTGTGGGTCGGTTTATTAATGGAATCGTGTGGGTCGGTTTATTAATGGAATCGTGTGGGTCCGTTTATTAATAGAATCGTGTGGGTCGGTTTATTAATAGAATCGTGTGGGTCGGTTTATTAATGGAATCGTGTGGGTCGGTTTATTAATGGAATCGTGTGGGTCGGTTTATTCATTGAATCGTGTGGGTCGGTTTATTAATGGAATCGTGTGGGTCGGTTTATTAATTGAATCGTGTGGGTCGGTTTATTAATGGAATCGTGTGGGTCGGTTTATTAATAGAATCGTGTGGGTCAGTTTATTAATAGAATCGTGTGGGTCGGTTTATTAATAGAATCGTGTGGGTCGGTTTATTAATTGAATCGTGTGGGTCGGTTTATTAATGGAATCGTGTGGGTCGGTTTATTAATGGAATCGTGTGGGTCGGTTTATTAATAGAATCGTGTGGGTCGGTTTATTAATGGAATCGTGTGGGTCGGTTTATTAATTGAATCGTGTGGATCGGTTTATTAATGGAATCGTGTGGGTCGGTTTATTAATTGAATCGTGTGGGTCGGTTTATTAATGGAATCGTGTGGGTCGGTTTATTAATGGAATCGTGTGGGTCGGTTTATTAATTGAATCGTGTGGGTCGGTTTATTAATGGAATCGTGTGGGTCGGTTTATTAATTGAATCGTGTGGGTCGGTTTATTAATGGAATCGTGTGGGTCGGTTTATTAATGGAATCGTGTGGGTCGGTTTATTAATTGAATCGTGTGGGTCGGTTTATTAATGGAATCGTGTGGGTCGGTTTATTAATTGAATCGTGTGGGTCGGTTTATTAATTGAATCGTGTGGGTCGGTTTATTAATGGAATCGTGTGGGTCGGTTTATTAATAGAATCGTGTGGGTCGGTTTATTAATAGAAACGTGTGGGTCGGTTTATTAATGGAATCGTGTGGGTCGGTTTATTAATAGAATCGTGTGGGTCGGTTTATTAATAGAAACGTGTGGGTCGGTTTATTAATGGAATCGTGTGGGTCGGTTTATTAATGGAATCGTGTGGGTCGGTTTATTAATTGAATCGTGTGGGTCGGTTTATTAATGGAATCGTGTGGGTCGGTTTATTAATGGAATCGTGTGGGTCGGTTTATTAATGGAATCGTGTGGGTCGGTTTATTAATGGAATCGTGCGGGTCGGTTTATTAATGGAATCGTGTGGGTCGGTTTATTAATGGAATCGTGTGGGTCGGTTTATTAATGGAATCGTGTGGGTCGGTTTATTAATGGAATCGTGTGGGTCGGTTTATTCATTGAATCGTGTGGGTCGGTTTATTTATGGAATCGTGTGGGTCAGTTTATTAATTGAATCGTGTGGGTCGGTTTATTAATGGAATCGTGCGGGTCAGTTTATTAATGGAATCGTGATGGTCGGTTTATTAATGGAATCGTGCGGGTCGGTTTATTAATGAATCGTGTGGGTCGGTTTATTAATGGAATCGTGTGGGTCAGTTTATTAATAGAATCGTGTGGGTCGGTTTATTAATGGAATCGTGTGGGTCGGTTTATTAATGAAACGTGCGGGTCGGTTTATTAATTGAATCGTGTGGGTCAGTTTATTAATGGAATCGTGTGGGTCGGTTTATTAATGAAACGTGCGGGTCGGTTTATTAATTGAATCGTGTGGGTCGGTTTATTAATGGAATCGTGTGGGTCGGTTTATTAATGGAATCGTGTGGGTCGGTTTATTAATGGAATCGTGTGGGTCGGTTTATTAATGAAACGTGCGGGTCGGTTTATTAATTGAATCGTGTGGGTCAGTTTATTAATAGAATCGTGCGGGTCGGTTTATTAATGGAATCGTGTGGGTCGGTTTATTAATGGAATCGTGTGGGTCGGTTTATTAATGGAATCGTGTGGGTCGGTTTATTAATGGAATCGTGTGGGTCGGTTTATTAATGGAATCGTGTGGGTCGGTTTATTAATTGAATCGTGTGGGTCGGTTTCTTAATGGAATCGTGTGGGTCGGTTTATTAATTGAATCGTGTGGGTCGGTTTATTAATTGAATCGTGTGGGTCGGTTTATTAATGGAATCGTGCGGGTCAGTTTATTAATGGAATCGTGATGGTCGGTTTATTAATGGAATCGTGTGGGTCGGTTTATTAATAGAATCGTGTGGGTCGGTTTATTAATGAATCGTGTGGGTCGGTTTATTAATTGAATCGTGTGGGTCGGTTTATTAATGGAATCGTGTGGGTCGGTTTATTAATGGAATCGTGTGGGTCGGTTTATTAATGGAATCGTGTGGGTCGGTTTATTAATTGAATCGTGTGGGTCGGTTTCTTAATGGAATCGTGTGGGTCGGTTTATTAATTGAATCGTGTGGGTCGGTTTCTTAATGGAATCGTGTGGGTCGGTTTATTAATTGAATCGTGTGGGTCGGTTTATTAATTGAATCGTGTGGGTCGGTTTATTAATGGAATCGTGTGGGTCGGTTTATTAATTGAATCGTGTGGGTCGGTTTATTAATAGAATCGTGTGGGTCGGTTTATTAATGGAATCGTGTGGGTCGGTTTATTAATGGAATCGTGTGGGTCAGTTTATTAATGGAATCGTGTGGGTCGGTTTATTAATGGAATCGTGTGGGTCGGTTTATTAATTGAATCGTGTGGGTCAGTTTATTAATTGAATCGTGTGGGTCGGTTTATTAATTGAATCGTGTGGGTCGGTTTATTAATTGAATCGTGTGGGTCGGTTTATTAATAGAATCGTGTGGGTCGGTTTATTAATAGAATCGTGTGGGTCGGTTTATTAATTGAATCGTGTGGGTCGGTTTATTAATGGAATCGTGTGGTTCAGTTTATTAATGAATCGTGTGGGTCGGTTTATTAATGGAATCGTGTGGGTCGGTTTATTAATGGAATCGTGTGGGTCGGTTTATTAATGGAATCGTGTGGGTCGGTTTATTAATGGAATCGTGTGGGTCAGTTTATTAATTGAATCGTGTGGGTCGGTTTATTAATTGAATCGTGTGGGTCGGTTTATTAATTGAATCGTGTGGGTCGGTTTATTAATAGAATCGTGTGGGTCGGTTTATTAATAGAATCGTGTGGGTCGGTTTATTAATTGAATCGTGTGGGTCGGTTTATTAATGGAATCGTGTGGTTCAGTTTATTAATGAATCGTGTGGGTCGGTTTATTAATGGAATCGTGTGGGTCGGTTTATTAATTGAATCGTGTGGGTCGGTTTATTAATGGAATCGTGTGGGTCGGTTTATTAATAGAATCGTGTGGGTCGGTTTATTAATTGAATCGTGTGGGTCGGTTTATTAATAGAATCGTGTGGGTCGGTTTATTAATTGAATCGTGTGGGTCGGTTTATTAATTGAATCGTGTGGGTCGGTTTATTAATTGAATCGTGTGGGTCGGTTTATTAATAGAATCGTGTGGGTCGGTTTATTAATAGAATCGTGTGGGTCAGTTTATTAATAGAATCGTGTGGGTCAGTTTATTAATAGAATCGTGTGGGTCAGTTTATTAATAGAATCGTGTGGGTCAGTTTATTAATGGAATCGTGTGGGTCGGTTTATTAATGGAATCGTGTGGGTCGGTTTATTAATGGAATCGTGTGGGTCGGTTTATTAATGGAATCGTGTGGGTCGGTTTATTAATAGAATCGTGTGGGTCGGTTTATTAATAGAATCGTGTGGGTCGGTTTATTAATGGAATCGTGTGGGTCGGTTTATGAATGGAATCGTGTGGGTCGGTTTATTAATAGAATCGTGTGGGTCGGTTTATTAATGGAATCGTGTGGGTCGGTTTATTAATGGAATCGTGTGGGTCGGTTTATTAATGGAATCGTGTGGGTCGGTTTATGAATGGAATCGTGTGGGTCGGTTTATTAATTGAATCGTGTGGGTCGGTTTATTAATAGAATCGTGTGGGTCGGTTTATTAATGGAATCGTGTGGGTCGGTTTATTAATGGAATCGTGTGGGTCGGTTTATTAATAGAATCGTGTGGGTCGGTTTATTAATGGAATCGTGTGGGTCGGTTTATTAATAGAATCGTGTGGGTCGGTTTATTAATGGAATCGTGTGGGTCGGTTTATTAATAGAATCGTGTGGGTCAGTTTATTAATAGAATCGTGTGGGTCAGTTTATTAATAGAATCGTGTGGGTCGGTTTATTAATGGAATCGTGTGGGTCGGTTTATTAATGGAATCGTGTGGGTCGGTTTATTAATGGAATCGTGTGGGTCGGTTTATTAATTGAATCGTGTGGGTCGGTTTATTAATGGAATCGTGTGGGTCGGTTTATTAATGGAATCGTGTGGGTCGGTTTATTAATAGAATCGTGTGGGTCGGTTTATTAATTGAATCGTGTGGGTCGGTTTATTAATGGAATCGTGTGGGTCGGTTTATTAATTGAATCGTGTGGGTCGGTTTATTAATGGAATCGTGTGGGTCGGTTTATTAATAGAATCGTGTGGGTCTGTTTATTAATAGAATCGTGTGGGTCGGTTTATTAATAGAATCGTGTGGGTCGGTTTATTAATAGAATCGTGTGGGTCGGTTTATTAATTGAATCGTGTGGGTCGGTTTATTAATAGAATCGTGTGGGTCGGTTTATTAATAGAATCGTGTGGGTCGGTTTATTAATAGAATCGTGTGGGTCGGTTTATTAATTGAATCGTGTGGGTCGGTTTATTAATAGAATCGTGTGGGTCGGTTTATTAATAGAATCGTGTGGGTCGGTTTATTAATGGAATCGTGTGGGTCGGTTTATTAATTGAATCGTGTGGGTCGGTTTATTAATAGAATCGTGTGGGTCAGTTTATTAATAGAATCGTGTGGGTCGGTTTATTAATGGAATCGTGTGGGTCGGTTTATTAATGGAATCGTGTGGGTCGGTTTATTAATGGAATCGTGTGGGTCGGTTTATTAATAGAATCGTGTGGGTCAGTTTATTAATTGAATCGTGTGGGTCGGTTTATTAATGGAATCGTGTGGGTCGGTTTATTAATTGAATCGTGTGGGTCGGTTTATTAATAGAATCGTGCGGGTCGGTTTATTAATAGAATCGTGTGGGTCGGTTTATTAATGGAATCGTGTGGGTCGGTTTATCAATGGAATCGTGTGGGTCGGTTTATTAATGGAATCGTGTGGGTCGGTTTATTAATTGAATCGTGTGGGTCGGTTTATTAATGGAATCGTGTGGGTCGGTTTATTAATTGAATCGTGTGGGTCGGTTTATTAATTGAATCGTGTGGGTCGGTTTATTAATGGAATCGTGTGGGTCGGTTTATTAATGGAATCGTGTGGGTCGGTTTATTAATTGAATCGTGTGGGTCGGTTTATTAATAGAATCGTGTGGGTCGGTTTATTAATTGAATCGTGTGGGTCGGTTTATTAATAGAATCGTGTGGGTCGGTTTATTAATTGAATCGTGTGGGTCGGTTTATTAATGGAATCGTGTGGGTCGGTTTATTAATGGAATCGTGTGGGTCGGTTTATTAATTGAATCGTGTGGGTCGGTTTATTAATAGAATCGTGTGGGTCGGTTTATTAATTGAATCGTGTGGGTCGGTTTATTAATAGAATCGTGTGGGTCGGTTTATTAATTGAATCGTGTGGGTCGGTTTATTAATTGAATCGTGTGGGTCGGTTTATTAATGGAATCGTGTGGGTCGGTTTATTAATTGAATCGTGTGGGTCGGTTTATTAATAGAATCGTGTGGGTCGGTTTATTAATGGAATCGTGCGGGTCGGTTTATTAATGGCATCGTGTGGGTCGGTTTATTAATGGAATCGTGTGGGTCGGTTTATTAATAGAATCGTGTGGGTCGGTTTATTAATTGAATCGTGTGGGTCGGTTTATTAATGGAATCGTGTGGGTCGGTTTATTAATTGAATCGTGTGGGTCGGTTTATTAATAGAAACGTGTGGGTCGGTTTATTAATAGAATCGTGTGGGTCGGTTTATTAATAGAATCGTGTGGGTCGGTTTATTAATTGAATCGTGTGGGTCGGTTTATTAATAGAATCGTGTGGGTCGGTTTATTAATGGAATCGTGTGGGTCGGTTTATTAATTGAATCGTGTGGGTCGGTTTATTAATGGAATCGTGTGGGTCGGTTTATTAATTGAATCGTGTGGGTCGGTTTATTAATGGAATCGTGTGGGTCGGTTTATTAATAGAATCGTGTGGGTCGGTTTATTAATGGAATGTTGTGGGTCGGTTTATTAATTGAATCGTGTGGGTCAGTTTATTAATTGAATTGTGTGGGTCGGTTTATTAATGGAATCGTGTGGGTCGGTTTATTAATAGAATCGTGTGGGTCGGTTTATTAATGGAATGTTGTGGGTCGGTTTATTAATGGAATCGTGTGGGTCGGTTTATTAATGGAATCGTGTGGGTCAGTTTATTAATAGAATCGTGTGGGTCGGTTTATTAATGGAATCGTGTGGGTCAGTTTATTAATGGAATCGTGTGGGTCAGTTTATTAATAGAATCGTGTGGGTCGGTTTATTAATTGAATCGTGTGGGTCGGTTTATTAATGGAATCGTGTGGGTCGGTTTATTAATTGAATCGTGTGGGTCGGTTTATTAATGGAATCGTGTGGGTCGGTTTATTAATGGAATCGTGTGGGTCGGTTTATTAATGGAATCGTGTGGGTCGGTTTATTAATGGAATCGTGTGGGTCGGTTTATTAATTGAATCGTGTGGGTCGGTTTATTAATGGAATCGTGTGGGTCGGTTTATTAATGGAATCGTGTGGGTCGGTTTATTAATAGAATCGTGTGGGTCGGTTTATTAATGGAATCGTGTGGGTCGGTTTATTAATAGAATCGTGTGGGTCGGTTTATTAATTGAATCGTGTGGGTCGGTTTATTAATGGAATCGTGTGGGTCGGTTTATTAATGGAATCGTGTGGGTCGGTTTATTAATAGAAACGTGTGGGTCAGTTTATTAATTGAATCGTGTGGGTCAGTTTATTAATAGAATCGTGTGGGTCGGTTTATTAATAGAAACGTGTGGGTCGGTTTATTAATAGAATCGTGTGGGTCGGTTTATTAATTGAATCGTGTGGGTCAGTTTATTAATAGAATCGTGTGGGTCGGTTTATTAATAGAATCGTGCGGGTCGGTTTATTAATAGAATCGTGTGGGTCGGTTTATTAATTGAATCGTGTGGGTCGGTTTATTAATGGAATCGTGTGGGTCGGTTTATTAATAGAATCGTGTGGGTCGGTTTATTAATAGAATCGTGTGGGTCGGTTTATTAATGGAATCGTGTGGGTCGGTTTATTAATAGAATCGTGTGGGTCGGTTTATTAATTGAATCGTGTGGGTCGGTTTATTAATGGAATCGTGTGGGTCGGTTTATTAATGGAATCGTGTGGGTCGGTTTATTAATGGAATCTTGTGGGTCGGTTTATTAATAGAATCGTGTGGGTCGGTTTATTAATTGAATCGTGTGGGTCGGTTTATTAATGGAATCGTGTGGGTCGGTTTATTAATGGAATCGTGTGGGTCGGTTTATTAATTGAATCGTGTGGGTCGGTTTATTAATGGAATCGTGTGGGTCGGTTTATTAATGGAATCGTGTGGGTCGGTTTATTAATAGAATCGTGTGGGTCGGTTTATTAATGGAATCGTGTGGGTCGGTTTATTAATTGAATCGTGTGGGTCGGTTTATTAATGGAATCGTGTGGGTCGGTTTATTAATAGAATCGTGTGGGTCGGTTTATTAATGGAATCGTGTGGGTCGGTTTATTAATAGAATCGTGTGGGTCGGTTTATTAATGGAATCGTGTGGGTCGGTTTATTAATAGAATCGTGTGGGTCGGTTTATTAATAGAATCGTGTGGGTCGGTTTATTAATAGAATCGTGTGGGTCGGTTTATTAATGGAATCGTGTGGGTCGGTTTATTAATAGAATCGTGTGGGTCGGTTTATTAATGGAATCGTGTGGGTCGGTTTATTAATTGAATCGTGTGGGTCGGTTTATTAATGGAATCGTGTGGGTCGGTTTATTAATGGAATCGTGTGGGTCGGTTTATTAATAGAATCGTGTGGGTCGGTTTATTAATGGAATCGTGTGGGTCGGTTTATTAATGGAATCGTGTGGGTCGGTTTATTAATAGAATCGTGTGGGTCGGTTTATTAATGGAATCGTGTGGGTCGGTTTATTAATGGAATCGTGTGGGTCGGTTTATTAATTGAATCGTGTGGGTCGGTTTATTAATGGAATCGTGTGGGTCGGTTTATTAATGGAATCGTGTGGGTCGGTTTATTAATTGAATCGTGTGGGTCGGTTTATTAATGGAATCGTGTGGGTCGGTTTATTAATAGAATCGTGTGGGTCGGTTTATTAATGGAATCGTGTGGGTCGGTTTATTAATAGAATCGTGTGGGTCGGTTTATTAATGGAATCGTGTGGGTCAGTTTATTAATGGAATCGTGTGGGTCAGTTTATTAATAGAATCGTGTGGGTCAGTTTATTAATAGAATCGTGTGGGTCGGTTTATTAATGGAATGTTGTGGGTCAGTTTATTAATAGAATCGTGTGGGTCGGTTTATTAATGGAATCGTGTGGGTCAGTTTATTAATGGAATCGTGTGGGTCAGTTTATTAATGGAATCGTGTGGGTCAGTTTATTAATAGAATCGTGTGGGTCGGTTTATTAATGGAATCGTGTGGGTCAGTTTATTAATGGAATCGTGTGGGTCGGTTTATTAATAGAATCGTGTGGGTCGGTTTATTAATGGAATCGTGTGGGTCAGTTTATTAATGGAATCGTGTGGGTCAGTTTATTAATAGAATCGTGTGGGTCGGTTTATTAATGGAATCGTGTGGGTCAGTTTATTAATGGAATCGTGTGGGTCAGTTTATTAATAGAATCGTGTGGGTCAGTTTATTAATAGAATCGTGTGGGTCGGTTTATTAATGGAATGTTGTGGGTCGGTTTATTAATAGAATCGTGCGGGTCGGTTTATTAATTGAATCGTGTGGGTCGGTTTATTAATTGAATCGTGTGGGTCGGTTTATTAATAGAATCGTGTGGGTCGGTTTATTAATTGAATCGTGTGGGTCGGTTTATTAATAGAATCGTGTGGGTCGGTTTATTAATGGAATGTTGTGGGTCGGTTTATTAATAGAATCGTGTGGGTCGGTTTATTAATTGAATCGTGTGGGTCGGTTTATTAATGGAATCGTGTGGGTCGGTTTATTAATGGAATCGTGTGGGTCGGTTTATTAATAGAATCGTGTGGGTCGGTTTATTAATAGAATCGTGTGGGTCGGTTTATTAATGGAATCGTGTGGGTCGGTTTATTAATAGAATCGTGTGGGTCGGTTTATTAATGGAATCGTGTGGGTCAGTTTATTAATAGAATCGTGTGGGTCGGTTTATTAATAGAATCGTGTGGGTCGGTTTATTAATAGAATCGTGTGGGTCGGTTTATTAATTGAATCGTGTGGGTCGGTTTATTAATGGAATGTTGTGGGTCGGTTTATTAATAGAATCGTGTGGGTCGGTTTATTAATGGAATCGTGTGGGTCAGTTTATTAATAGAATCGTGTGGGTCGGTTTATTAATAGAATCGTGTGGGTCGGTTTATTAATAGAATCGTGTGGGTCGGTTTATTAATTGAATCGTGTGGGTCGGTTTATTAATTGAATCGTGTGGGTCGGTTTATTAATGGAATGTTGTGGGTCGGTTTATTAATAGAATCGTGTGGGTCGGTTTATTAATGGAATCGTGTGGGTCAGTTTATTAATAGAATCGTGTGGGTCGGTTTATTAATAGAATCGTGTGGGTCGGTTTATTAATGGAATCGTGTGGGTCAGTTTATTAATAGAATCGTGTGGGTCAGTTTATTAATAGAATCGTGTGGGTCGGTTTATTAATGGAATCGTGTGGGTCAGTTTATTAATAGAATCGTGTGGGTCGGTTTATTAATTGAATCGTGTGGGTCGGTTTATTAATAGAATCGTGTGGGTCGGTTTATTAATGGAATGTTGTGGGTCGGTTTATTAATAGAATCGTGTGGGTCGGTTTATTAATGGAATCGTGTGGGTCAGTTTATTAATAGAATCGTGTGGGTCGGTTTATTAATAGAATCGTGTGGGTCGGTTTATTAATAGAATCGTGTGGGTCGGTTTATTAATGGAATCGTGTGGGTCGGTTTATTAATAGAATCGTGTGGGTCGGTTTATTAATAGAATCGTGTGGGTCGGTTTATTAATAGAATCGTGTGGGTCGGTTTATTAATAGAATCGTGTGGGTCGGTTTATTAATTGAATCGTGTGGGTCGGTTTATTAATAGAATCGTGTGGGTCGGTTTATTAATAGAATCGTGTGGGTCGGTTTATTAATAGAATCGTGTGGGTCGGTTTATTAATGGAATCGTGTGGGTCGGTTTATTAATTGAATCGTGCGGGTCGGTTTATTAATAGAATCGTGTGGGTCGGTTTATTAATTGAATCGTGTGGGTCGGTTTATTAATAGAATCGTGTGGGTCGGTTTATTAATTGAATCGTGTGGGTCGGTTTATTAATAGAATCGTGTGGGTCGGTTTATTAATTGAATCGTGTGGGTCGGTTTATTAATAGAATCGTGTGGGTCGGTTTATTAATAGAATGTTGTGGGTCGGTTTATTAATGGAATCGTGTGGGTCGGTTTATTAATAGAATCGTGTGGGTCGGTTTATTAATAGAATCGTGTGGGTCAGTTTATTAATGGAATGTTGTGGGTCGGTTTATTAATGGAATGTTGTGGGTCGGTTTATTAATAGAATCGTGTGGGTCGGTTTATTAATAGAATCGTGTGGGTCAGTTTATTAATGGAATGTTGTGGGTCGGTTTATTAATGGAATGTTGTGGGTCGGTTTATTAATAGAATCGTGTGGGTCGGTTTATTAATAGAATCGTGTGGGTCGGTTTATTAATTGAATCGTGTGGGTCGGTTTATTAATTGAATCGTGTGGGTCGGTTTATTAATAGAATCGTGTGGGTCGGTTTATTAATGGAATCGTGTGGGTCGGTTTATTAATGGAATCGTGTGGGTCGGTTTATTAATAGAATCGTGTGGGTCGGTTTATTAATTGAATCGTGTGGGTCGGTTTATTAATGGAATCGTGTGGGTCGGTTTATTAATAGAATCGTGTGGGTCGGTTTATTAATGGAATCGTGTGGGTCGGTTTATTAATGGAATGTTGTGGGTCGGTTTATTAATGGAATGTTGTGGGTCGGTTTATTAATAGAATCGTGTGGGTCGGTTTATTAATGGAATCGTGTGGGTCGGTTTATTAATTGAATCGTGTGGGTCGGTTTATTAATTGAATCGTGTGGGTCGGTTTATTAATTGAATCGTGTGGGTCGGTTTATTAATGGAATCGTGTGGGTCGGTTTATTAATAGAATCGTGTGGGTCGGTTTATTAATGGAATCGTGTGGGTCGGTTTATTAATGGAATGTTGTGGGTCGGTTTATTAATGGAATGTTGTGGGTCGGTTTATTAATAGAATCGTGTGGGTCGGTTTATTAATTGAATCGTGCGGGTCGGTTTATTAATTGAATCGTGTGGGTCGGTTTATTAATAGAATCGTGTGGGTCGGTTTATTAATGGAATCGTGTGGGTCAGTTTATTAATGGAATGTTGTGGGTCCGTTTATTAATGGAATGTTGTGGGTCGGTTTATTAATTGAATCGTGCGGGTCGGTTTATTAATTGAATCGTGTGGGTCGGTTTATTAATGGAATCGTGTGGGTCGGTTTATTAATTGAATCGTGTGGGTCGGTTTATTAATAGAATCGTGTGGGTCGGTTTATTAATTGAATCGTGTGGGTCGGTTTATTAATAGAATCGTGTGGGTCGGTTTATTAATGGAATGTTGTGGGTCGGTTTATTAATAGAATCGTGCGGGTCGGTTTATTAATGGAATGTTGTGGGTCGGTTTATTAATAGAATCGTGTGGGTCGGTTTATTAATGGAATCGTGTGGGTCGGTTTATTAATAGAATCGTGTGGGTCGGTTTATTAATTGAATCGTGTGGGTCGGTTTATTAATAGAATCGTGTGGGTCGGTTTATTAATTGAATCGTGTGGGTCGGTTTATTAATAGAATCGTGTGGGTCGGTTTATTAATGGAATGTTGTGGGTCGGTTTATTAATGGAATCGTGTGGGTCGGTTTATTAATAGAATCGTGTGGGTCGGTTTATTAATTGAATCGTGTGGGTCGGTTTATTAATAGAATCGTGTGGGTCGGTTTATTAATTGAATCGTGTGGGTCGGTTTATTAATAGAATCGTGTGGGTCGGTTTATTAATAGAATCGTGTGGGTCGGTTTATTAATTGAATCGTGTGGGTCGGTTTATTAATAGAATCGTGTGGGTCGGTTTATTAATAGAATCGTGTGGGTCGGTTTATTAATTGAATCGTGTGGGTCGGTTTATTAATGGAATGTTGTGGGTCGGTTTATTAATGGAATGTTGTGGGTCGGTTTATTAATAGAATCGTGTGGGTCGGTTTATTAATGGAATCGTGTGGGTCGGTTTATTAATGGAATCGTGTGGGTCGGTTTATTAATTGAATCGTGTGGGTCGGTTTATTAATAGAATCGTGTGGGTCGGTTTATTAATAGAATCGTGTGGGTCGGTTTATTAATAGAATCGTGTGGGTCGGTTTATTAATAGAATCGTGTGGGTCGGTTTATTAATTGAATCGTGTGGGTCAGTTTATTAATGGAATCGTGTGGGTCGGTTTATTAATAGAATCGTGTGGGTCAGTTTATTAATAGAATCGTGTGGGTCGGTTTATTAATTGAATCGTGTGGGTCAGTTTATTAATGGAATCGTGTGGGTCGGTTTATTAATAGAATCGTGTGGGTCAGTTTATTAATAGAATCGTGTGGGTCGGTTTATTAATTGAATCGTGTGGGTCAGTTTATTAATGGAATCGTGTGGGTCGGTTTATTAATAGAATCGTGTGGGTCAGTTTATTAATAGAATCGTGTGGGTCGGTTTATTAATTGAATCGTGTGGGTCAGTTTATTAATAGAATCGTGTGGGTCGGTTTATTAATTGAATCGTGTGGGTCGGTTTATTAATAGAATCGTGTGGGTCGGTTTATTAATAGAATCGTGTGGGTCGGTTTATTAATTGAATCGTGTGGGTCGGTTTATTAATGGAATGTTGTGGGTCGGTTTATTAATGGAATGTTGTGGGTCGGTTTATTAATAGAATCGTGTGGGTCGGTTTATTAATGGAATCGTGTGGGTCGGTTTATTAATGGAATCGTGTGGGTCGGTTTATTAATTGAATCGTGTGGGTCGGTTTATTAATAGAATCGTGTGGGTCGGTTTATTAATAGAATCGTGTGGGTCGGTTTATTAATAGAATCGTGTGGGTCGGTTTATTAATAGAATCGTGTGGGTCGGTTTATTAATTGAATCGTGTGGGTCAGTTTATTAATGGAATCGTGTGGGTCGGTTTATTAATAGAATCGTGTGGGTCGGTTTATTAATGGAATCGTGTGGGTCGGTTTATTAATGGAATCGTGTGGGTCGGTTTATTAATAGAATCGTGTGGGTCGGTTTATTAATTGAATCGTGTGGGTCGGTTTATTAATAGAATCGTGTGGGTCGGTTTATTAATGGAATGTTGTGGGTCGGTTTATTAATAGAATCGTGCGGGTCGGTTTATTAATGGAATGTTGTGGGTCGGTTTATTAATGGAATGTTGTGGGTCGGTTTATTAATGGAATCGTGTGGGTCGGTTTATTAATAGAATCGTGTGGGTCGGTTTATTAATTGAATCGTGTGGGTCGGTTTATTAATAGAATCGTGTGGGTCGGTTTATTAATTGAATCGTGTGGGTCGGTTTATTAATAGAATCGTGTGGGTCGGTTTATTAATAGAATCGTGTGGGTCGGTTTATTAATTGAATCGTGTGGGTCGGTTTATTAATAGAATCGTGTGGGTCGGTTTATTAATAGAATCGTGTGGGTCGGTTTATTAATTGAATCGTGTGGGTCGGTTTATTAATGGAATGTTGTGGGTCGGTTTATTAATAGAATCGTGTGGGTCGGTTTATTAATTGAATCGTGTGGGTCGGTTTATTAATGGAATGTTGTGGGTCGGTTTATTAATGGAATCGTGTGGGTCGGTTTATTAATAGAATCGTGTGGGTCGGTTTATTAATGGAATCGTGTGGGTCGGTTTATTAATAGAATCGTGTGGGTCGGTTTATTAATAGAATCGTGTGGGTCGGTTTATTAATGGAATCGTGTGGGTCGGTTTATTAATGGAATCGTGTGGGTCGGTTTATTAATGGAATCGTGTGGGTCGGTTTATTAATTGAATCGTGTGGGTCGGTTTATTAATGGAATCGTGTGGGTCGGTTTATTAATAGAATCGTGTGGGTCAGTTTATTAATTGAATCGTGTGGGTCGGTTTATTAATTGAATCGTGTGGGTCGGTTTATTAATAGAATCGTGTGGGTCGGTTTATTAATAGAATCGTGTGGGTCGGTTTATTAATGGAATGTTGTGGGTCGGTTTATTAATAGAATCGTGTGGGTCGGTTTATTAATAGAATCGTGTGGGTCGGTTTATTAATAGAATCGTGTGGGTCGGTTTATTAATTGAATCGTGTGGGTCGGTTTATTAATTGAATCGTGTGGGTCGGTTTATTAATGGAATGTTGTGGGTCGGTTTATTAATGGAATCGTGTGGGTCGGTTTATTAATTGAATCGTGTGGGTCGGTTTATTAATAGAATCGTGTGGGTCGGTTTATTAATTGAATCGTGTGGGTCGGTTTATTAATGGAATGTTGTGGGTCGGTTTATTAATGGAATCGTGTGGGTCGGTTTATTAATAGAATCGTGCGGGTCGGTTTATTAATAGAATCGTGTGGGTCAGTTTATTAATAGAATCGTGTGGGTCGGTTTATTAATGGAATCGTGTGGGTCAGTTTATTAATAGAATCGTGTGGGTCGGTTTATTAATGGAATCGTGTGGGTCGGTTTATTAATAGAATCGTGTGGGTCGGTTTATTAATAGAATCGTGTGGGTCAGTTTATTAATTGAATCGTGTGGGTCGGTTTATTAATAGAATCGTGTGGGTCAGTTTATTAATAGAATCGTGTGGGTCGGTTTATTAATTGAATCGTGTGGGTCGGTTTATTAATAGAATCGTGTGGGTCAGTTTATTAATAGAATCGTGTGGGTCGGTTTATTAATGGAATCGTGTGGGTCGGTTTATTAATAGAATCGTGTGGGTCGGTTTATTAATAGAATCGTGCGGGTCGGTTTATTAATGGAATCGTGTGGGTCGGTTTATTAATAGAATCGTGCGGGTCGGTTTATTAATGGAATCGTGTGGGTCGGTTTATTAATAGAATCGTGTGGGTCGGTTTATTAATAGAATCGTGTGGGTCGGTTTATTAATAGAATCGTGTGGGTCGGTTTATTAATAGAATCGTGTGGGTCGGTTTATTAATAGAATCGTGTGGGTCGGTTTATTAATAGAATCGTGTGGGTCGGTTTATTAATGGAATCGTGTGGGTCGGTTTATTAATAGAATCGTGTGGGTCGGTTTATTAATAGAATCGTGTGGGTCGGTTTATTAATGGAATGTTGTGGGTCGGTTTATTAATGGAATGTTGTGGGTCGGTTTATTAATGGAATGTTGTGGGTCGGTTTATTAATGGAATCGTGTGGGTCGGTTTATTAATGGAATCGTGTGGGTCGGTTTATTAATGGAATCGTGTGGGTCGGTTTATTAATTGAATCGTGTGGGTCGGTTTATTAATGGAATGTTGTGGGTCGGTTTATTAATGGAATGTTGTGGGTCGGTTTATTAATGGAATCGTGTGGGTCGGTTTATTAATGGAATCGTGTGGGTCGGTTTATTAATGGAATCGTGTGGGTCGGTTTATTAATTGAATCGTGTGGGTCGGTTTATTAATAGAATCGTGTGGGTCGGTTTATTAATGGAATCGTGTGGGTCGGTTTATTAATTGAATCGTGTGGGTCGGTTTATTAATAGAATCGTGTGGGTCGGTTTATTAATGGAATCGTGTGGGTCGGTTTATTAATTGAATCGTGTGGGTCGGTTTATTAATGGAATGTTGTGGGTCGGTTTATTAATGGAATCGTGTGGGTCGGTTTATTAATGGAATCGTGTGGGTCGGTTTATTAATGGAATCGTGTGGGTCGGTTTATTAATAGAATCGTGTGGGTCGGTTTATTAATAGAATCGTGTGGGTCGGTTTATTAATGGAATCGTGTGGGTCGGTTTATTAATGGAATGTTGTGGGTCGGTTTATTAATGGAATCGTGTGGGTCGGTTTATTAATGGAATCGTGTGGGTCGGTTTATTAATGGAATGTTGTGGGTCGGTTTATTAATGGAATCGTGTGGGTCGGTTTATTAATAGAATCGTGTGGGTCAGTTTATTAATGGAATCGTGTGGGTCGGTTTATTAATAGAATCGTGTGGGTCGGTTTATTAATGGAATCGTGTGGGTCGGTTTATTAATGGAATCGTGTGGGTCGGTTTATTAATAGAATCGTGCGGGTCGGTTTATTAATTGAATCGTGTGGGTCGGTTTATTAATAGAATCGTGTGGGTCAGTTTATTAATGGAATCGTGTGGGTCGGTTTATTAATGGAATCGTGTGGGTCGGTTTATTAATGGAATCGTGTGGGTCGGTTTATTAATGGAATCGTGTGGGTCGGTTTATTAATGGAATGTTGTGGGTCGGTTTATTAATGGAATCGTGTGGGTCTGTTTATTAATGGAATCGTGTGGGTCGGTTTATTAATGGAATCGTGTGGGTCGGTTTATTAATAGAATCGTGTGGGTCGGTTTATTAATAGAATCGTGTGGGTCGGTTTATTAATGGAATCGTGTGGGTCGGTTTATTAATGGAATGTTGTGGGTCGGTTTATTAATGGAATCGTGTGGGTCGGTTTATTAATGGAATCGTGTGGGTCGGTTTATTAATGGAATGTTGTGGGTCGGTTTATTAATGGAATCGTGTGGGTCGGTTTATTAATAGAATCGTGTGGGTCGGTTTATTAATTGAATCGTGTGGGTCGGTTTATTAATAGAATCGTGTGGGTCGGTTTATTAATGGAATGTTGTGGGTCGGTTTATTAATGGAATCGTGTGGGTCGGTTTATTAATTGAATCGTGTGGGTCGGTTTATTAATAGAATCGTGTGGGTCGGTTTATTAATAGAATCGTGTGGGTCGGTTTATTAATGGAATGTTGTGGGTCGGTTTATTAATAGAATCGTGTGGGTCGGTTTATTAATTGAATCGTGTGGGTCGGTTTATTAATAGAATCGTGTGGGTCGGTTTATTAATGGAATGTTGTGGGTCGGTTTATTAATGGAATCGTGTGGGTCGGTTTATTAATTGAATCGTGTGGGTCGGTTTATTAATAGAATCGTGTGGGTCGGTTTATTAATTGAATCGTGTGGGTCGGTTTATTAATGGAATGTTGTGGGTCGGTTTATTAATGGAATCGTGTGGGTCGGTTTATTAATAGAATCGTGTGGGTCGGTTTATTAATAGAATCGTGTGGGTCGGTTTATTAATGGAATCGTGTGGGTCGGTTTATTAATTGAATCGTGTGGGTCGGTTTATTAATAGAATCGTGTGGGGCGGTTTATTAATAGAATCGTGTGGGTCGGTTTATTAATAGAATCGTGTGGGGCGGTTTATTAATAGAATCCTGTGGGTCGGTTTATTAATAGAATCGTGTGGGTCGGTTTATTAATGGAATCGTGTGGGTCGGTTTATTAATTGAATCGTGTGGGTCGGTTTATTAATAGAATCGTGTGGGTCGGTTTATTAATAGAATCGTGTGGGTCGGTTTATTAATAGAATCGTGTGGGTCGGTTTATTAATAGAATCGTGTGGGTCGGTTTATTAATGGAATCGTGTGGGTCGGTTTATTAATTGAATCGTGTGGGTCGGTTTATTAATAGAATCGTGTGGGGCGGTTTATTAATAGAATCGTGTGGGTCGGTTTATTAATAGAATCGTGTGGGTCGGTTTATTAATAGAATCCTGTGGGTCGGTTTATTAATTGAATCGTGTGGGTCGGTTTATTAATAGAATCGTGTGGGGCGGTTTATTAATAGAATCGTGTGGGTCAGTTTATTAATTGAATGTTGTGGGTCAGTTTATTAATGGAATCGTGTGGGTCGGTTTATTAATAGAATCGTGTGGGTCGGTTTATTAATAGAATCGTGTGGGTCGGTTTATTAATGGAATGTTGTGGGTCGGTTTATTAATAGAATCGTGTGGGTCGGTTTATTAATAGAATCGTGTGGGTCGGTTTATTAATAGAATCGTGTGGGTCGGTTTATTAATGGAATCGTGTGGGTCAGTTTATTAATGGAATGTTGTGGGTCGGTTTATTAATAGAATCGTGTGGGTCGGTTTATTAATAGAATCGTGTGGGTCGGTTTATTAATAGAATCGTGTGGGTCGGTTTATTAATAGAATCGTGTGGGTCGGTTTATTAATGGAATGTTGTGGGTCGGTTTATTAATAGAATCGTGTGGGTCGGTTTATTAATAGAATCGTGTGGGTCGGTTTATTAATGGAATCGTGTGGGTCGGTTTATTAATAGAATCGTGTGGGTCGGTTTATTAATGGAATCGTGTGGGTCGGTTTATTAATAGAATCGTGTGGGTCGGTTTATTAATAGAATCGTGTGGGTCGGTTTATTAATAGAATCGTGTGGGTCGGTTTATTAATGGAATGTTGTGGGTCGGTTTATTAATAGAATCGTGTGGGTCGGTTTATTAATTGAATCGTGTGGGTCGGTTTATTAATAGAATCGTGTGGGTCGGTTTATTAATTGAATCGTGTGGGTCGGTTTATTAATAGAATCGTGTGGGTCGGTTTATTAATGGAATGTTGTGGGTCGGTTTATTAATAGAATCGTGTGGGTCGGTTTATTAATTGAATCGTGTGGGTCGGTTTATTAATTGAATCGTGTGGGTCGGTTTATTAATGGAATGTTGTGGGTCGGTTTATTAATAGAATCGTGTGGGTCGGTTTATTAATGGAATCGTGTGGGTCGGTTTATTAATAGAATCGTGTGGGTCGGTTTATTAATGGAATGTTGTGGGTCGGTTTATTAATAGAATCGTGTGGGTCGGTTTATTAATTGAATCCTGTGGGTCGGTTTATTAATAGAATCGTGTGGGTCGGTTTATTAATGGAATGTTGTGGGTCGGTTTATTAATAGAATCGTGTGGGTCGGTTTATTAATAGAATCGTGTGGGTCGGTTTATTAATGGAATCGTGTGGGTCGGTTTATTAATGGAATCGTGTGGGTCAGTTTATTAATAGAATCGTGTGGGTCGGTTTATTAATGGAATCGTGTGGGTCGGTTTATTAATGGAATCGTGTGGGTCAGTTTATTAATAGAATCGTGTGGGTCGCTTTATTAATTGAATCGTGTGGGTCGGTTTATTAATGGAATCGTGTGGGTCAGTTTATTAATAGAATCGTGTGGGTCGGTTTATTAATTGAATCGTGTGGGTCGGTTTATTAATAGAATCGTGTGGGTCGGTTTATTAATGGAATGTTGTGGGTCGGTTTATTAATAGAATCGTGTGGGTCGGTTTATTAATAGAATCGTGCGGGTCAGTTTATTAATGGAATCGTGCGGGTCGGTTTATTAATAGAATCGTGCGGGTCGGTTTATTAATAGAATCGTGTGGGTCGGTTTATTAATGGAATCGTGTGGGTCGGTTTATTAATAGAATCGTGTGGGTCGGTTTATTAATAGAATCGTGTGGGTCGGTTTATTAATTGAATCGTGTGGGTCGGTTTATTAATAGAATCGTGTGGGTCGGTTTATTAATGGAATCGTGCGGGTCGGTTTATTAATGGAATCGTGTGGGTCGGTTTATTAATAGAATCGTGTGGGTCGGTTTATTAATGGAATCGTGCGGGTCGGTTTATTAATAGAATCGTGTGGGTCGGTTTATTAATGGAATCGTGTGGGTCGGTTTATTAATGGAATCGTGCGGGTCGGTTTATTAATAGAATCGTGTGGGTCGGTTTATTAATGGAATCGTGTGGGTCGGTTTATTAATTGAATGTTGTGGGTCGGTTTATTAATGGAATGTTGTGGGTCGGTTTATTAATGGAATCGTGTGGGTCGGTTTATTAATGGAATCGTGTGGGTCGGTTTATTAATTGAATCGTGTGGGTCGGTTTATTAATGGAATCGTGTGGGTCGGTTTATTAATGGAATCGTGTGGGTCGGTTTATTAATTGAATCGTGTGGGTCGGTTTATTAATGGAATCGTGTGGGTCGGTTTATTAATGGAATCGTGTGGGTCGGTTTATTAATAGAATCGTGTGGGTCGGTTTATTAATGGAATCGTGTGGGTCGGTTTATTAATTGAATCGTGTGGGTCGGTTTATTAATAGAATCGTGTGGGTCGGTTTATTAATTGAATCGTGTGGGTCGGTTTATTAATAGAATCGTGTGGGTCGGTTTATTAATGGAATGTTGTGGGTCGGTTTATTAATGGAATCGTGTGGGTCGGTTTATTAATGGAATGTTGTGGGTCGGTTTATTAATGGAATCGTGTGGGTCGGTTTATTAATAGAATCGTGTGGGTCGGTTTATTAATAGAATCGTGTGGGTCGGTTTATTAATAGAATCGTGTGGGTCGGTTTATTAATGGAATCGTGTGGGTCGGTTTATTAATAGAATCGTGTGGGTCGGTTTATTAATGGAATGTTGTGGGTCGGTTTATTAATGGAATCGTGTGGGTCGGTTTATTAATTGAATCGTGTGGGTCGGTTTATTAATGGAATCGTGTGGGTCGGTTTATTAATGGAATCGTGTGGGTCGGTTTATTAATGGAATCGTGTGGGTCGGTTTATTAATTGAATCGTGTGGGTCGGTTTATTAATGGAATCGTGTGGGTCGGTTTATTAATGGAATCGTGTGGGTCGGTTTATTAATAGAATCGTGTGGGTCGGTTTATTAATTGAATCGTGTGGGTCGGTTTATTAATGGAATCGTGTGGGTCGGTTTATTAATGGAATCGTGTGGGTCGGTTTATTAATAGAATCGTGTGGGTCGGTTTATTAATGGAATGTTGTGGGTCGGTTTATTAATGGAATGTTGTGGGTCGGTTTATTAATAGAATCGTGTGGGTCAGTTTATTAATGGAATCGTGTGGGTCAGTTTATTAATTGAATCGTGTGGGTCGGTTTATTAATTGAATCGTGAGGGTCGGTTTATTAATGGAATGTTGTGGGTCGGTTTATTAATGGAATCGTGTGGGTCGGTTTATTAATAGAATCGTGTGGGTCGGTTTATTAATGGAATGTTGTGGGTCGGTTTATTAATAGAATCGTGTGGGTCAGTTTATTAATAGAATCGTGTGGGTCAGTTTATTAATTGAATCGTGTGGGTCGGTTTATTAATTGAATCGTGAGGGTCGGTTTATTAATGGAATGTTGTGGGTCGGTTTATTAATGGAATCGTGTGGGTCGGTTTATTAATAGAATCGTGTGGGTCGGTTTATTAATAGAATCGTGTGGGTCGGTTTATTAATGGAATGTTGTGGGTCGGTTTATTAATGGAATGTTGTGGGTCGGTTTATTAATAGAATCGTGTGGGTCGGTTTATTAATTGAATCGTGTGGGTCGGTTTATTAATGGAATGTTGTGGGTCGGTTTATTAATGGAATGTTGTGGGTCGGTTTATTAATAGAATCGTGTGGGTCGGTTTATTAATTGAATCGTGTGGGTCGGTTTATTAATTGAATCGTGTGGGTCGGTTTATTAATAGAATCGTGTGGGTCGGTTTATTAATGGAATCGTGTGGGTCGGTTTATTAATAGAATCGTGTGGGTCGGTTTATTAATGGAATCGTGTGGGTCGGTTTATTAATGGAATGTTGTGGGTCGGTTTATTAATAGAATCGTGTGGGTCGGTTTATTAATGGAATCGTGTGGGTCAGTTTATTAATTGAATCGTGTGGGTCGGTTTATTAATAGAATCGTGTGGGTCGGTTTATTAATGGAATGTTGTGGGTCGGTTTATTAATGGAATCGTGTGGGTCGGTTTATTAATAGAATCGTGTGGGTCAGTTTATTAATAGAATCGTGTGGGTCGGTTTATTAATAGAATCGTGTGGGTCGGTTTATTAATAGAATCGTGTGGGTCAGTTTATTAATGGAATCGTGTGGGTCGGTTTATTAATAGAATCGTGTGGGTCGGTTTATTAATAGAATCGTGTGGGTCGGTTTATTAATAGAATCGTGTGGGTCAGTTTATTAATGGAATCGTGTGGGTCGGTTTATTAATTGAATCGTGTGGGTCGGTTTATTAATTGAATCGTGTGGGTCGGTTTATTAATAGAATCGTGCGGGTCGGTTTATTAATAGAATCGTGTGGGTCGGTTTATTAATAGAATCGTGTGGGTCGGTTTATTAATGGAATCGTGTGGGTCGGTTTATTAATAGAATCGTGTGGGTCGGTTTATTAATTGAATCGTGTGGGTCGGTTTATTAATGGAATGTTGTGGGTCGGTTTATTAATGGAATGTTGTGGGTCGGTTTATTAATAGAATCGTGTGGGTCGGTTTATTAATAGAATCGTGTGGGTCGGTTTATTAATTGAATCGTGTGGGTCGGTTTATTAATTGAATCGTGTGGGTCGGTTTATTAATTGAATCGTGTGGGTCGGTTTATTAATAGAATCGTGTGGGTCGGTTTATTAATAGAATCGTGTGGGTCGGTTTATTAATTGAATCGTGTGGGTCGGTTTATTAATAGAATCGTGTGGGTCGGTTTATTAATTGAATCGTGTGGGTCGGTTTATTAATAGAATCGTGTGGGTCGGTTTATTAATTGAATCGTGTGGGTCGGTTTATTAATGGAATCGTGTGGGTCGGTTTATTAATGGAATGTTGTGGGTCGGTTTATTAATAGAATCGTGTGGGTCGGTTTATTAATAGAATCGTGTGGGTCGGTTTATTAATAGAATCGTGTGGGTCGGTTTATTAATTGAATCGTGTGGGTCGGTTTATTAATGGAATCGTGTGGGTCGGTTTATTAATGGAATGTTGTGGGTCGGTTTATTAATAGAATCGTGTGGGTCGGTTTATTAATTGAATCGTGTGGGTCAGTTTATTAATAGAATCGTGTGGGTCGGTTTATTAATGGAATGTTGTGGGTCGGTTTATTAATAGAATCGTGTGGGTCGGTTTATTAATTGAATCGTGTGGGTCGGTTTATTAATAGAATCGTGTGGGTCGGTTTATTAATGGAATCGTGTGGGTCGGTTTATTAATGGAATGTTGTGGGTCGGTTTATTAATGGAATGTTGTGGGTCGGTTTATTAATGGAATCGTGTGGGTCGGTTTATTAATGGAATCGTGTGGGTCAGTTTATTAATGGAATCGTGTGGGTCGGTTTATTAATTGAATCGTGTGGGTCGGTTTATTAATAGAATCGTGTGGGTCGGTTTATTAATAGAATCGTGTGGGTCGGTTTATTAATGGAATGTTGTGGGTCGGTTTATTAATGGAATGTTGTGGGTCGGTTTATTAATGGAATGTTGTGGGTCGGTTTATTAATGGAATCGTGTGGGTCGCTTTATTAATAGAATCGTGTGGGTCGGTTTATTAATAGAATCGTGTGGGTCGGTTTATTAATGGAATGTTGTGGGTCGGTTTATTAATGGAATGTTGTGGGTCGGTTTATTAATGGAATGTTGTGGGTCGGTTTATTAATGGAATGTTGTGGGTCGGTTTATTAATGGAATCGTGTGGGTCGGTTTATTAATAGAATCGTGTGGGTCGGTTTATTAATAGAATCGTGTGGGTCGGTTTATTAATGGAATGTTGTGGGTCGGTTTATTAATGGAATGTTGTGGGTCGGTTTATTAATGGAATGTTGTGGGTCGGTTTATTAATGGAATGTTGTGGGTCGGTTTATTAATGGAATGTTGTGGGTCGGTTTATTAATAGAATCGTGTGGGTCGGTTTATTAATAGAATCGTGTGGGTCAGTTTATTAATGGAATCGTGTGGGTCGGTTTATTAATTGAATCGTGTGGGTCGGTTTATTAATAGAATCGTGTGGGTCGGTTTATTAATAGAATCGTGTGGGTCGGTTTATTAATGGAATGTTGTGGGTCGGTTTATTAATAGAATCGTGTGGGTCAGTTTATTAATAGAATCGTGTGGGTCGGTTTATTAATTGAATCGTGTGGGTCGGTTTATTAATGGAATCGTGTGGGTCAGTTTATTAATAGAATCGTGTGGGTCGGTTTATTAATAGAATCGTGTGGGTCGGTTTATTAATAGAATCGTGTGGGTCGGTTTATTAATAGAATCGTGTGGGTCAGTTTATTAATAGAATCGTGTGGGTCGGTTTATTAATAGAATCGTGTGGGTCGGTTTATTAATGGAATCGTGTGGGTCGGTTTATTAATAGAATCGTGTGGGTCGGTTTATTAATAGAATCGTGTGGGTCAGTTTATTAATTGAATCGTGTGGGTCGGTTTATTAATGGAATGTTGTGGGTCGGTTTATTAATAGAATCGTGTGGGTCGGTTTATTAATGGAATCGTGTGGGTCAGTTTATTAATTGAATCGTGTGGGTCGGTTTATTAATGGAATGTTGTGGGTCGGTTTATTAATAGAATCGTGTGGGTCGGTTTATTAATGGAATCGTGTGGGTCGGTTTATTAATAGAATCGTGTGGGTCGGTTTATTAATGGAATCGTGTGGGTCAGTTTATTAATTGAATCGTGTGGGTCGGTTTATTAATGGAATGTTGTGGGTCGGTTTATTAATAGAATCGTGTGGGTCGGTTTATTAATAGAATCGTGTGGGTCGGTTTATTAATGGAATCGTGTGGGTCGGTTTATTAATAGAATCGTGTGGGTCGGTTTATTAATAGAATCGTGTGGGTCGGTTTATTAATAGAATCGTGTGGGTCGGTTTATTAATAGAAACGTGTGGGTCGGTTTATTAATGGAATCGTGTGGGTCGGTTTATTAATTGAATCGTGTGGGTCGGTTTATTAATAGAATCGTGTGGGTCGGTTTATTAATGGAATCGTGTGGGTCGGTTTATTAATAGAATCGTGTGGGTCGGTTTATTAATAGAATCGTGTGGGTCGGTTTATTAATGGAATCGTGTGGGTCAGTTTATTAATGGAATCGTGTGGGTCGGTTTATTAATGGAATCGTGTGGGTCGGTTTATTAATAGAAACGTGTGGGTCGGTTTATTAATAGAATCGTGTGGGTCGGTTTATTAATGGAATCGTGTGGGTCGGTTTATTAATTGAATCGTGTGGGTCGGTTTATTAATAGAATCGTGTGGGTCGGTTTATTAATGGAATGTTGTGGGTCGGTTTATTAATGGAATCGTGTGGGTCGGTTTATTAATAGAATCGTGTGGGTCGGTTTATTAATAGAATCGTGTGGGTCGGTTTATTAATGGAATGTTGTGGGTCGGTTTATTAATGGAATCGTGTGGGTCGGTTTATTAATGGAATCGTGTGGGTCGGTTTATTAATAGAATCGTGTGGGTCAGTTTATTAATGGAATCGTGTGGGTCGGTTTATTAATGGAATCGTGTGGGTCGGTTTATTAATAGAATCGTGTGGGTCGGTTTATTAATGGAATCGTGTGGGTCGGTTTATTAATGGAATGTTGTGGGTCGGTTTATTAATAGAATCGTGTGGGTCGGTTTATTAATAGAATCGTGTGGGTCGGTTTATTAATGGAATCGTGTGGGTCGGTTTATTAATGGAATGTTGTGGGTCGGTTTATTAATAGAATCGTGTGGGTCGGTTTATTAATAGAATCGTGTGGGTCGGTTTATTAATAGAATCGTGTGGGTCGGTTTATTAATTGAATCGTGTGGGTCGGTTTATTAATGGAATCGTGTGGGTCGGTTTATTAATGGAATCGTGTGGGTCGGTTTATTAATGGAATCGTGTGGGTCGGTTTATTAATGGAATCGTGTGGGTCGGTTTATTAATTGAATCGTGTGGGTCGGTTTATTAATTGAATCGTGTGGGTCGGTTTATTAATTGAATCGTGTGGGTCGGTTTATTAATTGAATCGTGTGGGTCGGTTTATTAATGGAATCGTGTGGGTCGGTTTATTAATGGAATCGTGTGGGTCGGTTTATTAATGGAATCGTGTGGGTCGGTTTATTAATGGAATCGTGTGGGTCGGTTTATTAATAGAATCGTGTGGGTCGGTTTATTAATAGAATCGTGTGGGTCGGTTTATTAATAGAATCGTGTGGGTCGGTTTATTAATAGAATCGTGTGGGTCGGTTTATTAATAGAATCGTGTGGGTCGGTTTATTAATTGAATCGTGTGGGTCGGTTTATTAATGGAATCGTGTGGGTCGGTTTATTAATGGAATCGTGTGGGTCGGTTTATTAATGGAATGTTGTGGGTCGGTTTATTAATGGAATCGTGTGGGTCGGTTTATTAATAGAATCGTGTGGGTCAGTTTATTAATTGAATCGTGTGGGTCGGTTTATTAATAGAATCGTGTGGGTCGGTTTATTAATGGAATCGTGTGGGTCCGTTTATTAATAGAATCGTGTGGGTCGGTTTATTAATAGAATCGTGTGGGTCGGTTTATTAATAGAATCGTGTGGGTCGGTTTATTAATTGAATCGTGTGGGTCGGTTTATTAATTGAATCGTGTGGGTCGGTTTATTAATTGAATCGTGTGGGTCGGTTTATTAATTGAATCGTGTGGGTCGGTTTATTAATTGAATCGTGTGGGTCAGTTTATTAATAGAATCGTGTGGGTCGGTTTATTAATAGAATCGTGTGGGTCGGTTTATTAATAGAATCGTGTGGGTCGGTTTATTAATTGAATCGTGTGGGTCGGTTTATTAATTGAATCGTGTGGGTCAGTTTATTAATTGAATCGTGTGGGTCGGTTTATTAATGGAATCGTGTGGGTCGGTTTATTAATGGAATGTTGTGGGTCGGTTTATTAATGGAATCGTGTGGGTCGGTTTATTAATAGAATCGTGTGGGTCGGTTTATTAATTGAATCGTGTGGGTCGGTTTATTAATTGAATCGTGTGGGTCGGTTTATTAATTGAATCGTGTGGGTCGGTTTATTAATAGAATCGTGTGGGTCGGTTTATTAATGGAATGTTGTGGGTCGGTTTATTAATTGAATCGTGTGGGTCAGTTTATTAATTGAATCGTGTGGGTCGGTTTATTAATAGAATCGTGTGGGTCGGTTTATTAATGGAATGTTGTGGGTCGGTTTATTAATTGAATCGTGTGGGTCGGTTTATTAATAGAATCGTGTGGGTCGGTTTATTAATTGAATCGTGTGGGTCGGTTTATTAATAGAATCGTGTGGGTCAGTTTATTAATAGAATCGTGTGGTTCGGTTTATTAATAGAATCGTGTGGGTCGGTTTATTAATTGAATCGTGTGGGTCGGTTTATTAATAGAATCATGTGGGTCAGTTTATTAATTGAATCGTGTGGGTCGGTTTATTAATAGAATCGTGTGGGTCGGTTTATTAATAGAATCGTGTGGGTCGGTTTATTAATGGAATCGTGTGGGTCGGTTTATTAATAGAATCGTGTGGGTCGGTTTATTAATAGAATCGTGTGGGTCGGTTTATTAATAGAATCGTGTGGGTCGGTTTATTAATAGAATCGTGTGGGTCGGTTTATTAATGGAATCGTGTGGGTCGGTTTATTAATAGAATCGTGTGGGTCGGTTTATTAATAGAATCGTGTGGGTCGGTTTATTAATAGAATCGTGTGGGTCGGTTTATTAATAGAATCGTGTGGGTCGGTTTATTAATGCAAACGTGTGGGTCAGTTTATTAATTGAATCGTGTGGGTCGGTTTATTAATTGAATCGTGTGGGTCAGTTTATTAATTGAATCGTGTGGGTCGGTTTATTAATAGAATCGTGTGGGTCGGTTTATTAATGGAATGTTGTGGGTCGGTTTATTAATTGAATCGTGTGGGTCGGTTTATTAATAGAATCGTGTGGGTCGGTTTATTAATAGAATCGTGTGGGTCGGTTTATTAATAGAATCGTGTGGGTCGGTTTATTAATTGAATCGTGTGGGTCGGTTTATTAATGGAATCGTGTGGGTCGGTTTATTAATAGAATCGTGTGGGTCGGTTTATTAATAGAATCGTGTGGGTCGGTTTATTAATGGAATCGTGTGGGTCGGTTTATTAATAGAATCGTGTGGGTCGGTTTATTAATAGAATCGTGTGGGTCGGTTTATTAATAGAATCGTGTGGGTCGGTTTATTAATGGAATCGTGTGGGTCGGTTTATTAATAGAATCGTGTGGGTCGGTTTATTAATAGAATCGTGTGGGTCGGTTTATTAATAGAATCGTGTGGGTCGGTTTATTAATAGAATCGTGTGGGTCGGTTTATTAATAGAATCGTGTGGGTCGGTTTATTAATAGAATCGTGTGGGTCGGTTTATTAATGGAATGTTGTGGGTCGGTTTATTAATGGAATCGTGTGGGTCAGTTTATTAATAGAATCGTGTGGGTCGGTTTATTAATAGAATCGTGCGGGTCGGTTTATTAATTGAATCGTGTGGGTCGGTTTATTAATAGAATCGTGTGGGTCGGTTTATTAATGGAATCGTGTGGGTCGGTTTATTAATAGAATCGTGTGGGTCGGTTTATTAATAGAATCGTGCGGGTCGGTTTATTAATTGAATCGTGTGGGTCGGTTTATTAATTGAATCGTGTGGGTCGGTTTATTAATAGAAACGTGTGGGTCGGTTTATTAATAGAAACGTGTGGGTCGGTTTATTAATTGAATCGTGTGGGTCGGTTTATTAATTGAATCGTGTGGGTCGGTTTATTAATAGAAACGTGTGGGTCAGTTTATTAATAGAATCGTGTGGGTCGGTTTATTAATTGAATCGTGTGGGTCGGTTTATTAATTGAATCGTGTGGGTCGGTTTATTAATGGAATCGTGTGGGTCGGTTTATTAATGGAATCGTGTGGGTCGGTTTATTAATTGAATCGTGTGGGTCGGTTTATTAATGGAATCGTGTGGGTCGGTTTATTAATAGAATCGTGTGGGTCGGTTTATTAATTGAATCATGTGGGTCTGTTTATTAATTGAATCGTGTGGGTCGGTTTATTAATAGAATCGTGTGGGTCGGTTTATTAATAGAAACGTGTGGGTCGGTTTATTAATTGAATCGTGTGGGTCGGTTTATTAATTGAATCGTGTGGGTCGGTTTATTAATAGAAACGTGTGGGTCAGTTTATTAATAGAATCGTGTGGGTCGGTTTATTAATTGAATCGTGTGGGTCGGTTTATTAATTGAATCGTGTGGGTCGGTTTATTAATGGAATCGTGTGGGTCGGTTTATTAATGGAATCGTGTGGGTCGGTTTATTAATTGAATCGTGTGGGTCGGTTTATTAATGGAATCGTGTGGGTCGGTTTATTAATTGAATCGTGTGGGTCGGTTTATTAATTGAATCGTGTGGGTCGGTTTATTAATTGAATCGTGTGGGTCGGTTTATTAATAGAAACGTGTGGGTCAGTTTATTAATAGAATCGTGTGGGTCGGTTTATTAATAGAATCGTGTGGGTCGGTTTATTAATTGAATCGTGTGGGTCGGTTTATTAATAGAATCGTGTGGGTCGGTTTATTAATTGAATCGTGTGGGTCGGTTTATTAATTGAATCGTGTGGGTCGGTTTATTAATTGAATCGTGTGGGTCGGTTTATTAATAGAAACGTGTGGGTCAGTTTATTAATTGAATCGTGTGGGTCGGTTTATTAATTGAATCGTGTGGGTCGGTTTATTAATAGAAACGTGTGGGTCAGTTTATTAATTGAATCGTGTGGGTCGGTTTATTAATTGAATCGTGTGGGTCGGTTTATTAATAGAAACGTGTGGGTCAGTTTATTAATTGAATCGTGTGGGTCGGTTTATTAATAGAAACGTGTGGGTCAGTTTATTAATTGAATCGTGTGGGTCGGTTTATTAATTGAATCGTGTGGGTCAGTTTATTAATTGAATCGTGTGGGTCGGTTTATTAATAGAAACGTGTGGGTCAGTTTATTAATTGAATCGTGTGGGTCGGTTTATTAATTGAATCGTGTGGGTCGGTTTATTAATAGAAACGTGTGGGTCGGTTTATTAATAGAATCGTGTGGGTCGGTTTATTAATAGAATCGTGTGGGTCGGTTTATTAATAGAATCGTGTGGGTCGGTTTATTAATAGAAACGTGTGGGTCGGTTTATTAATAGAATCGTGTGGGTCGGTTTATTAATAGAATCGTGTGGGTCGGTTTATTAATGGAATCGTGTGGGTCGGTTTATTAATTGAATCGTGTGGGTCGGTTTATTAATGGAATCGTGTGGGTCGGTTTATTAATTGAATCGTGTGGGTCGGTTTATTAATAGAATCGTGTGGGTCGGTTTATTAATGGAATGTTGTGGGTCGGTTTATTAATTGAATGTTGTGGGTCGGTTTATTAATTGAATCGTGTGGGTCGGTTTATTAATTGAATCGTGTGGGTCGGTTTATTAATGGAATGTTGTGGGTCGGTTTATTAATGGAATCGTGTGGGTCAGTTTATTAATGGAATGTTGTGGGTCGGTTTATTAATTGAATCGTGTGGGTCGGTTTATTAATTGAATCGTGTGGGTCGGTTTATTAATAGAATCGTGTGGGTCGGTTTATTAATAGAATCGTGTGGGTCGGTTTATTAATGGAATCGTGTGGGTCGGTTTATTAATAGAATCGTGAGGGTCGGTTTATTAATAGAATCGTGTGGGTCGGTTTATTAATGGAATCGTGTGGGTCGGTTTATTAATAGAATCGTGTGGGTCAGTTTATTAATAGAATCGTGTGGGTCGGTTTATTAATTGAATCGTGTGGGTCGGTTTATTAATAGAATCGTGTGGGTCGGTTTATTAATAGAATCGTGAGGGTCGGTTTATTAATAGAATCGTGTGGGTCGGTTTATTAATAGAATCGTGTGGGTCGGTTTATTAATGGAATCGTGTGGGTCGGTTTATTAATTGAATCGTGTGGGTCGGTTTATTAATAGAATCGTGTGGGTCGGTTTATTAATAGAATCGTGTGGGTCGGTTTATTAATGGAATCGTGTGGGTCGGTTTATTAATAGAATCGTGTGGGTCGGTTTATTAATGGAATCGTGAGGGTCGGTTTATTAATAGAATCGTGTGGGTCGGTTTATTAATGGAATCGTGTGGGTCGGTTTATTAATGGAATCGTGTGGGTCGGTTTATTAATAGAATCGTGTGGGTCGGTTTATTAATGGAATCGTGTGGGTCGGTTTATTAATAGAAACGTGTGGGTCGGTTTATTAATGGAATCGTGCGGGTCGGTTTATTAATAGAATCGTGTGGGTCGGTTTATTAATGGAATCGTGTGGGTCGGTTTATTAATTGAATCGTGTGGGTCGGTTTATTAATAGAATCGTGTGGGTCGGTTTATTAATTGAATCGTGCGGGTCGGTTTATTAATTGAATCGTGCGGGTCGGTTTATTAATGGAATCGTGTGGGTCGGTTTATTAATTGAATCGTGTGGGTCGGTTTATTAATTGAATCGTGCGGGTCGGTTTATTAATGGAATCGTGTGGGTCGGTTTATTAATGGAATCGTGCGGGTCGGTTTATTAATTGAATCGTGTGGGTCGGTTTATTAATGGAATCGTGTGGGTCGGTTTATTAATGGAATCGTGTGGGTCGGTTTATTAATAGAATCGTGTGGGTCGGTTTATTAATTGAATCGTGTGGGTCGGTTTATTAATGGAATCGTGTGGGTCAGTTTATTAATGGAATCGTGTGGGTCGGTTTATTAATTGAATCGTGTGGGTCCGTTTAGTAATGGAATCGTGCGGGTCGGTTTATTAATGGAATCGTGCGGGTCGGTTTATTAATTGAATCGTGCGGGTCGGTTTATTAATAGAATCGTGTGGGTCGGTTTAGTAATGGAATCGTGCGGGTCGGTTTATTAATGGAATCGTGCGGGTCGGTTTATTAATTGAATCGTGCGGGTCGGTTTATTAATAGAATCGTGTGGGTCGGTTTATTAATTGAATCGTGTGGGTCGGTTTATTAATTGAATCGTGTGGGTCGGTTTATTAATTGAATCGTGTGGGTCGGTTTATTAATAGAATCGTGTGGGTCGGTTTATTAATGGAATCGTGTGGGTCGGTTTATTAATAGAATCGTGTGGGTCGGTTTAGTAATGGAATCGTGCGGGTCGGTTTATTAATGGAATCGTGCGGGTCGGTTTATTAATTGAATCGTGCGGGTCGGTTTATTAATAGAATCGTGTGGGTCGGTTTATTAATTGAATCGTGCGGGTCGGTTTATTAATAGAATCGTGTGGGTCAGTTTATTAATGGAATCGTGTGGGTCGGTTTATTAATAGAATCGTGTGGGTCGGTTTATTAATGGAATCGTGTGGGTCGGTTTATTAATAGAATCGTGTGGGTCGGTTTATTAATGGAATCGTGTGGGTCGGTTTATTAATGGAATCGTGTGGGTCGGTTTATTAATGGAATCGTGTGGGTCGGTTTATTAATAGAATCGTGTGGGTCGGTTTATTAATAGAATCGTGTGGGTCGGTTTATTAATTGAATCGTGTGAGTCGGTTTATTAATAGAATCGTGTGGGTCGGTTTATTAATAGAATCGTGTGGGTCGGTTTATTAATGGAATCGTGTGGGTCGGTTTATTAATGGAATCGTGTGGGTCAGTTTATTAATTGAATCGTGTGGGTCGGTTTATTAATTGAATCGTGTGGGTCGGTTTATTAATTGAATCGTGTGGGTCGGTTTATTAATTGAATCGTGTGGGTCGGTTTATTAATGGAATCGTGTGGGTCGGTTTATTAATAGAATCGTGTGGGTCCGTTTATTAATTGAATCGTGTGGGTCGGTTTATTAATTGAATCGTGTGGGTCGGTTTATTAATTGAATCGTGTGGGTCGGTTTATTAATTGAATCGTGTGGGTCGGTTTATTAATTGAATCGTGTGGGTCGGTTTATTCATAGAATCGTGTGGGTCGGTTTATTAATTGAATCTTGTGGGTCGGTTTATTAATGGAATCGTGTGGGTCGGTTTATTAATGGAATCGTGTGGGTCGGTTTATTAATGGAATCGTGTTGGTCGCTTTATTAATTGAATCGTGTGGGTCGGTTTATTAATTGAATCGTGTGGGTCGGTTTATTAATTGAATCGTGTGGGTCGGTTTATTAATAGAATCGTGTGGGTCGGTTTATTAATTGAATCGTGTGGGTCGGTTTATTAATGGAATCGTGTGGGTCGGTTTATTAATGGAATCGTGTGGGTCGGTTTATTAATTGTATCGTGTGGGTCGGTTTATTAATAGAATCGTGTGGGTCGGTTTATTAATGGAATCGTGTGGGTCGGTTTATTAATAGAATCGTGTGGGTCGGTTTATTAATTGAATCGTGTGGGTCGGTTTATTAATAGAATCGTGTGGGTCGGTTTATTAATGGAATCGTGTGGGTCGGTTTATTAATAGAATCGTGTGGGTCAGTTTATTAATGGAATCGTGTGGGTCAGTTTATTAATGGAATCGTGTGGGTCGGTTTATTAATAGAATCGTGTGGGTCGGTTTATTAATTGAATCTTGTGGGTCGGTTTATTAATAGAATCGTGTGGGTCGGTTTATTAATAGAATCGTGTGGGTCGGTTTATTAATAGAATCGTGTGGGTCGGTTTATTAATAGAATCGTGTGGGTCAGTTTATTAATGGAATCGTGTGGGTCGGTTTATTAATGGAATCGTGTGGGTCGGTTTATTAATAGAATCGTGTGGGTCGGTTTATTCATTGAATCGTGTGGGTCGGTTTATTAATTGAATCGTGTGGGTCGGTTTATTAATGGAATCGTGTGGGTCGGTTTATTAATGGAATCGTGCGGGTCGGTTTATTAATAGAATCGTGTGGGTCGGTTTATTAATAGAATCGTGTGGGTCGGTTTATTAATAGAATCGTGTGGGTCAGTTTATTAATTGAATCGTGTGGGTCGGTTTATTAATTGAATCGTGTGGGTCGGTTTATTAATGGAATCGTGTGGGTCGGTTTATTAATTGAATCGTGTGGGTCGGTTTATTAATGGAATCGTGTGGGTCGGTTTATTAATTGAATCGTGTGGGTCGGTTTATTAATGGAATCGTGTGGGTCGGTTTATTAATTGAATCGTGTGGGTCGGTTTATTAATAGAATCGTGTGGGTCAGTTTATTAATGGAATCGTGTGGGTCCGTTTATTAATGGAATCGTGTGGGTCGGTTTATTAATAGAATCGTGTGGGTCGGTTTATTAATAGAATCGTGTGGGTCGGTTTATTAATAGAATCGTGTGGGTCGGTTTATTAATAGAATCGTGTGGGTCGGTTTATTAATTGAATCGTGTGGGTCGGTTTATTAATTGAATCGTGTGGGTCGGTTTATTAATAGAATCGTGTGGGTCGGTTTATTAATTGAATCGTGTGGGTCAGTTTATTAATTGAATCGTGTGGGTCGGTTTATTAATAGAATCGTGTGGGTCGGTTTATTAATGGAATCGTGTGGGTCAGTTTATTAATGGAATCGTGTGGGTCGGTTTATTAATTGAATCGTGTGGGTCGGTTTATTAATAGAATCGTGTGGGTCGGTTTATTAATTGAATCGTGTGGGTCGGTTTATTAATGGAATCGTGTGGGTCGGTTTATTAATGGAATCGTGTGGGTCAGTTTATTAATAGAATCGTGTGGGTCGGTTTATTAATTGAATCGTGTGGGTCGGTTTATTAATTGAATCGTGTGGGTCGGTTTATTAATTGAATCGTGTGGGTCAGTTTATTAATAGAATCGTGTGGGTCGGTTTATTAATTGAATCGTGTGGGTCGGTTTATTAATGGAATCGTGTGGGTCAGTTTATTAATTGAATCGTGTGGGTCGGTTTATTAATTGAATCGTGTGGGTCGGTTTATTAATAGAATCGTGTGGGTCGGTTTATTAATAGAATCGTGTGGGTCGGTTTATTAATTGAATCGTGTGGGTCAGTTTATTAATTGAATCGTGTGGGTCGGTTTATTAATAGAATCGTGTGGGTCGGTTTATTAATGGAATCGTGTGGGTCGGTTTATTAATAGAATCGTGTGGGTCGGTTTATTAATGGAATCGTGTGGGTCGGTTTATTAATAGAATCGTGTGGGTCGGTTTATTAATAGAATCGTGTGGGTCGGTTTATTAATTGAATCGTGTGGGTCGGTTTATTAATAGAATCGTGTGGGTCGGTTTATTAATGGAATCGTGTGGGTCGGTTTATTAATAGAATCGTGTGGGTCGGTTTATTAATTGAATCGTGTGGGTCGGTTTATTAATGGAATCGTGTGGGTCGGTTTATTAATAGAATCGTGTGGGTCGGTTTATTAATGGAATCGTGTGGGTCGGTTTATTAATGGAATCGTGTGGGTCGGTTTATTAATAGAATCGTGTGGGTCAGTTTATTAATGGAATCGTGTGGGTCGGTTTATTAATTGAATCGTGTGGGTCGGTTTATTAATGGAATCGTGTGGGTCGGTTTATTAATAGAATCGTGTGGGTCGGTTTATTAATGGAATCGTGTGGGTCGGTTTATTAATGGAATCGTGTGGGTCGGTTTATTAATGGAATCGTGTGGGTCGGTTTATTAATGGAATCGTGTGGGTCGGTTTATTAATAGAATCGTGTGGGTCGGTTTATTAATGGAATCGTGTGGGTCGGTTTATTAATGGAATCGTGTGGGTCGGTTTATTAATTGAATCGTGTGGGTCGGTTTATTAATGGAATCGTGTGGGTCGGTTTATTAATTGAATCGTGTGGGTCGGTTTATTAATGGAATCGTGTGGGTCGGTTTATTAATAGAATCGTGTGGGTCGGTTTATTAATTGAATCGTGTGGGTCGGTTTATTAATAGAATCGTGTGGGTCGGTTTATTAATGGAATCGTGTGGGTCGGTTTATTAATAGAATCGTGTGGGTCGCTTTATTAATAGAATCGTGTGGGTCGGTTTATTAATTGAATCGTGTGGGTCGGTTTATTAATGGAATCGTGTGGGTCGGTTTATTAATAGAATCGTGTGGGTCGGTTTATTAATTGAATCGTGTGGGTCGGTTTATTAATAGAATCGTGTGGGTCAGTTTATTAATGGAATCGTGTGGGTCGGTTTATTAATAGAATCGTGTGGGTCGGTTTATTAATAGAATCGTGTGGGTCGGTTTATTAATAGAATCGTGTGGGTCGGTTTATTAATAGAATCGTGTGGGTCGGTTTATTAATTGAATCGTGTGGGTCAGTTTATTAATTGAATCGTGTGGGTCGGTTTATTAATAGAATCGTGTGGGTCGGTTTATTAATTGAATCGTGTGGGTCAGTTTATTAATTGAATCGTGTGGGTCGGTTTATTAATAGAATCGTGTGGGTCGGTTTATTAATGGAATCGTGTGGGTCAGTTTATTAATGGAATCGTGTGGGTCGGTTTATTAATTGAATCGTGTGGGTCGGTTTATTAATAGAATCGTGTGGGTCGGTTTATTAATTGAATCGTGTGGGTCGGTTTATTAATGGAATCGTGTGGGTCGGTTTATTAATGGAATCGTGTGGGTCAGTTTATTAATAGAATCGTGTGGGTCGGTTTATTAATTGAATCGTGTGGGTCGGTTTATTAATTGAATCGTGTGGGTCGGTTTATTAATTGAATCGTGTGGGTCAGTTTATTAATAGAATCGTGTGGGTCGGTTTATTAATTGAATCGTGTGGGTCGGTTTATTAATGGAATCGTGTGGGTCAGTTTATTAATTGAATCGTGTGGGTCGGTTTATTAATTGAATCGTGTGGGTCGGTTTATTAATAGAATCGTGTGGGTCGGTTTATTAATAGAATCGTGTGGGTCGGTTTATTAATTGAATCGTGTGGGTCAGTTTATTAATTGAATCGTGTGGGTCGGTTTATTAATAGAATCGTGTGGGTCGGTTTATTAATGGAATCGTGTGGGTCGGTTTATTAATAGAATCGTGTGGGTCGGTTTATTAATGGAATCGTGTGGGTCGGTTTATTAATAGAATCGTGTGGGTCGGTTTATTAATAGAATCGTGTGGGTCGGTTTATTAATTGAATCGTGTGGGTCGGTTTATTAATAGAATCGTGTGGGTCGGTTTATTAATGGAATCGTGTGGGTCGGTTTATTAATAGAATCGTGTGGGTCGGTTTATTAATTGAATCGTGTGGGTCGGTTTATTAATGGAATCGTGTGGGTCGGTTTATTAATAGAATCGTGTGGGTCGGTTTATTAATGGAATCGTGTGGGTCGGTTTATTAATGGAATCGTGTGGGTCGGTTTATTAATAGAATCGTGTGGGTCAGTTTATTAATGGAATCGTGTGGGTCGGTTTATTAATTGAATCGTGTGGGTCGGTTTATTAATGGAATCGTGTGGGTCGGTTTATTAATAGAATCGTGTGGGTCGGTTTATTAATGGAATCGTGTGGGTCGGTTTATTAATGGAATCGTGTGGGTCGGTTTATTAATGGAATCGTGTGGGTCGGTTTATTAATGGAATCGTGTGGGTCGGTTTATTAATAGAATCGTGTGGGTCGGTTTATTAATGGAATCGTGTGGGTCGGTTTATTAATGGAATCGTGTGGGTCGGTTTATTAATTGAATCGTGTGGGTCGGTTTATTAATGGAATCGTGTGGGTCGGTTTATTAATTGAATCGTGTGGGTCGGTTTATTAATGGAATCGTGTGGGTCGGTTTATTAATAGAATCGTGTGGGTCGGTTTATTAATTGAATCGTGTGGGTCGGTTTATTAATAGAATCGTGTGGGTCGGTTTATTAATGGAATCGTGTGGGTCGGTTTATTAATAGAATCGTGTGGGTCGCTTTATTAATAGAATCGTGTGGGTCGGTTTATTAATTGAATCGTGTGGGTCGGTTTATTAATGGAATCGTGTGGGTCGGTTTATTAATAGAATCGTGTGGGTCGGTTTATTAATAGAATCGTGTGGGTCGGTTTATTAATAGAATCGTGCGGGTCGGTTTATTAATGGAATCGTGTGGGTCGGTTTATTAATGGAATCGTGTGGGTCGGTTTATTAATAGAATCGTGTGGGTCGGTTTATTAATTGAATCGTGTGGGTCAGTTTATTAATGGAATCGTGTGGGTCGGTTTATTAATGGAATCGTGTGGGTCGGTTTATTAATGGAATCGTGTGGGTCGGTTTATTAATTGAATCGTGTGGGTCGGTTTATTAATAGAATCGTGTGGGTCGGTTTATTAATGGAATCGTGTGGGTCGGTTTATTAATAGAATCGTGTGGGTCGCTTTATTAATAGAATCGTGCGGGTCGGTTTATTAATGGAATCGTGTGGGTCGGTTTATTAATGGAATCGTGTGGGTCGGTTTATTAATAGAATCGTGTGGGTCGCTTTATTAATAGAATCGTGTGGGTCGGTTTATTAATTGAATCGTGCGGGTCGGTTTATTAATGGAATCGTGTGGGTCGGTTTATTAATGGAATCGTGTGGGTCGGTTTATTAATAGAATCGTGTGGGTCGCTTTATTAATAGAATCGTGTGGGTCGGTTTATTAATTGAATCGTGCGGGTCGGTTTATTAATGGAATCGTGTGGGTCGGTTTATTAATGGAATCGTGTGGGTCAGTTTATTAATGGAATCGTGTGGGTCGGTTTATTAATGGAATCGTGTGGGTCGGTTTATTAATTGAATCGTGTGGGTCGGTTTATTAATAGAATCGTGTGGGTCGGTTTATTAATGGAATCGTGTGGGTCGGTTTATTAATGGAATCGTGTGGGTCGGTTTATTAATCGAATCGTGTGGGTCGGTTTATTAATGGAATCGTGTGGGTCGGTTTATTAATGGAATCGTGTGGGTCGGTTTATTAATCGAATCGTGTGGGTCGGTTTATTAATGGAATCGTGTGGGTCGGTTTATTAATTGAATCGTGTGGGTCGGTTTATCAATAGAATCGTGTGGGTCGGTTTATTAATGGAATCGTGTGGGTCGGTTTATTAATTGAATCGTGTGGGTCGGTTTATTAATAGAATCGTGTGGGTCAGTTTATTAATGGAATCGTGTGGGTCGGTTTATTAATAGAATCGTGTGGGTCGGTTTATTAATGGAATCGTGTGGGTCGGTTTATTAATAGAATCGTGTGGGTCGGTTTATTAATGGAATCGTGTGGGTCGGTTTATTAATGGAATCGTGTGGGTCGGTTTATTAATGGAATCGTGTGGGTCGGTTTATTAATGGAATCGTGTGGGTCAGTTTATTAATTGAATCGTGTGGGTCGGTTTATTAATTGAATCGTGTGGGTCGGTTTATTAATTGAATCGTGTGGGTCGGTTTATTAATTGAATCGTGTGAGTCGGTTTATTAATAGAATCGTGTGGGTCGGTTTATTAATAGAATCGTGTGGGTCGGTTTATTAATGGAATCGTGTGGGTCGGTTTATTAATGGAATCGTGTGGGTCAGTTTATTAATTGAATCGTGTGGGTCGGTTTATTAATTGAATCGTGTGGGTCGGTTTATTAATTGAATCGTGTGGGTCGGTTTATTAATTGAATCGTGTGGGTCGGTTTATTAATGGAATCGTGTGGGTCGGTTTATTAATAGAATCGTGTGGGTCGGTTTATTAATTGAATCGTGTGGGTCGGTTTATTAATTGAATCGTGTGGGTCGGTTTATTAATTGAATCGTGTGGGTCGGTTTATTAATTGAATCGTGTGGGTCGGTTTATTAATTGAATCGTGTGGGTCGGTTTATTCATAGAATCGTGTGGGTCGGTTTATTAATTGAATCTTGTGGGTCGGTTTATTAATGGAATCGTGTGGGTCGGTTTATTAATGGAATCGTGTGGGTCGGTTTATTAATGGAATCGTGTTGGTCGCTTTATTAATTGAATCGTGTGGGTCGGTTTATTAATTGAATCGTGTGGGTCGGTTTATTAATGGAATCGTGTGGGTCAGTTTATTAATAGAATCGTGTGGGTCAGTTTATTAATTGAATCGTGTGGGTCGGTTTATTAATAGAATCGTGTGGGTCGGTTTATTAATGGAATCGTGTGGGTCGGTTTATTAATGGAATCGTGTGGGTCAGTTTATTAATAGAATCGTGTGGGTCGGTTTATTAATGGAATCGTGTGGGTCGGTTTATTAATGGAATCGTGTGGGTCGGTTTATTAATGGAATCGTGTGGGTCGGTTTATTAATAGAATCGTGTGGGTCGGTTTATTAATGGAATCGTGTGGGTCGGTTTATTAATTGTATCGTGTGGGTCGGTTTATTAATAGAATCGTGTGGGTCGGTTTATTAATAGAATCGTGTGGGTCGGTTTATTAATTGAATCGTGTGGGTCGGTTTATTAATGGAATCGTGTGGGTCGGTTTATTAATGGAATCGTGTGGGTCGGTTTATTAATAGAATCGTGTGGGTCGGTTTATTAATAGAATCGTGTGGGTCGGTTTATTAATGGAATCGTGTGGGTCGGTTTATTAATAGAATCGTGTGGGTCAGTTTATTAATGGAATCGTGTGGGTCAGTTTATTAATAGAATCGTGTGGGTCGGTTTATTAATTGAATCTTGTGGGTCGGTTTATTAATAGAATCGTGTGGGTCGGTTTATTAATAGAATCGTGTGGGTCGGTTTATTAATAGAATCTTGTGGGTCGGTTTATTAATAGAATCGTGCGGGTCGGTTTATTAATAGAATCGTGCGGGTCGGTTTATTAATTGAATCGTGTGGGTCGGTTTATTAATAGAATCGTGTGGGTCGGTTTATTAATTGAATCTTGTGGGTCGGTTTATTAATAGAATCGTGTGGGTCAGTTTATTAATAGAATCGTGCGGGTCGGTTTATTAATTGAATCGTGTGGGTCGGTTTATTAATAGAATCGTGTGGGTCGGTTTATTAATAGAATCGTGTGGGTCGGTTTATTAATTGAATCTTGTGGGTCGGTTTATTAATAGAATCGTGTGGGTCGGTTTATTAATAGAATCGTGTGGGTCGGTTTATTAATAGAATCGTGTGGGTCGGTTTATTAATAGAATCGTGTGGGTCGGTTTATTAATAGAATCGTGTGGGTCGGTTTATTAATAGAATCGTGTGGGTCGGTTTATTAATGGAATCGTGTGGGTCGGTTTATTAATAGAATCGTGTGGGTCGGTTTATGAATGGAATCGTGTGGGTCGGTTTATTAATAGAATCGTGTGGGTCGGTTTATTAATTGAATCTTGTGGGTCGGTTTATTAATAGAATCGTGTGGGTCGGTTTATTAATAGAATCGTGTGGGTCGGTTTATTAATAGAATCGTGTGGGTCGGTTTATGAATGGAATCGTGTGGGTCGGTTTATTAATAGAATCGTGTGGGTCGGTTTATTAATTGAATCTTGTGGGTCGGTTTATTAATAGAATCGTGTGGGTCGGTTTATTAATAGAATCGTGTGGGTCGGTTTATTAATGGAATCGTGTGGGTCGGTTTATGAATGGAATCGTGTGGGTCGGTTTATTAATGGAATCGTGTGGGTCGGTTTATTAATAGAATCGTGTGGGTCGGTTTATTAATTGAATCTTGTGGGTCGGTTTATTAATAGAATCGTGTGGGTCGGTTTATTAATAGAATCGTGTGGGTCGGTTTATTAATGGAATCGTGTGGGTCGGTTTATGAATGGAATCGTGTGGGTCGGTTTATTAATAGAATCGTGTGGGTCGGTTTATTCATTGAATCGTGTGGGTCGGTTTATTAATTGAATCGTGTGGGTCGGTTTATTAATGGAATCGTGTGGGTCGGTTTATTAATGGAATCGTGCGGGTCGGTTTATTAATAGAATCGTGTGGGTCGGTTTATTAATAGAATCGTGTGGGTCGGTTTATTAATAGAATCGTGTGGGTCAGTTTATTAATTGAATCGTGTGGGTCGGTTTATTAATAGAATCGTGTGGGTCGGTTTATTAATTGAATCGTGTGGGTCGGTTTATTAATGGAATCGTGTGGGTCGGTTTATTAATTGAATCGTGTGGGTCGGTTTATTAATGGAATCGTGTGGGTCGGTTTATTAATAGAATCGTGTGGGTCAGTTTATTAATGGAATCGTGTGGGTCGGTTTATTAATAGAATCGTGTGGGTCGGTTTATTAATAGAATCGTGTGGGTCGGTTTATTAATTGAATCGTGTGGGTCGGTTTATTAATAGAATCGTGTGGGTCGGTTTATTAATAGAATCGTGTGGGTCGGTTTATTAATTGAATCGTGTGGGTCGGTTTATTAATTGAATCGTGTGGGTCGGTTTATTAATGGAATCGTGTGGGTCGGTTTATTAATAGAATCGTGTGGGTCGGTTTATTAATGGAATCGTGTGGGTCGGTTTATTAATGGAATCGTGTGGGTCGGTTTATTAATGGAATCGTGTGGGTCAGTTTATTAATGGAATCGTGTGGGTCGGTTTATTAATTGAATCGTGTGGGTCGGTTTATTAATAGAATCGTGTGGGTCAGTTTATTAATGGAATCGTGTGGGTCGGTTTATTAATAGAATCGTGTGGGTCGGTTTATTAATGGAATCGTGTGGGTCGGTTTATTAATAGAATCGTGTGGGTCGGTTTATTAATGGAATCGTGTGGGTCGGTTTATTAATGGAATCGTGTGGGTCGGTTTATTAATGGAATCGTGTGGGTCGGTTTATTAATGGAATCGTGTGGGTCGGTTTATTAATAGAATCGTGTGGGTCGGTTTATTAATGGAATCGTGTGGGTCGGTTTATTAATGGAATCGTGTGGGTCGGTTTATTAATGGAATCGTGTGGGTCGGTTTATTAATTGAATCGTGTGGGTCGGTTTATTAATAGAATCGTGTGGGTCGGTTTATCAATGGAATCGTGTGGGTCGGTTTATTAATGGAATCGTGTGGGTCGGTTTATTAATAGAATCGTGTGGGTCGGTTTATTAATAGAATCGTGTGGGTCGGTTTATTAATAGAATCGTGTGGGTCGGTTTATTAATAGAATCGTGTGGGTCGGTTTATTAATAGAATCGTGTGGGTCGGTTTATTAATAGAATCGTGTGGGTCGGTTTATTAATTGAATCGTGTGGGTCGGTTTATTAATGGAATCGTGTGGGTCGGTTTATTAATAGAATCGTGTGGGTCGGTTTATTAATGGAATCGTGTGGGTCGGTTTATTAATAGAATCGTGTGGGTCGGTTTATTAATTGAATCGTGTGGGTCGGTTTATTAATGGAATCGTGTGGGTCGGTTTATTAATAGAATCGTGTGGGTCGCTTTATTAATAGAATCGTGTGGGTCGGTTTATTAATTGAATCGTGTGGGTCGGTTTATTAATGGAATCGTGTGGGTCGGTTTATTAATAGAATCGTGTGGGTCGGTTTATTAATAGAATCGTGTGGGTCGGTTTATTAATAGAATCGTGTGGGTCGGTTTATTAATAGAATCGTGTGGGTCGGTTTATTAATAGAATCGTGTGGGTCGGTTTATTAATTGAATCGTGTGGGTCGGTTTATTAATGGAATCGTGTGGGTCGGTTTATTAATGGAATCGTGTGGGTCGGTTTATTAATAGAATCGTGTGGGTCGGTTTATTAATTGAATCGTGCGGGTCGGTTTATTAATGGAATCGTGTGGGTCGGTTTATTAATGGAATCGTGTGGGTCGGTTTATTAATGGAATCGTGTGGGTCGGTTTATTAATAGAATCGTGTGGGTCGGTTTATTAATAGAATCGTGTGGGTCGGTTTATTAATGGAATCGTGTGGGTCGGTTTATTAATAGAATCGTGTGGGTCGGTTTATTAATAGAATCGTGTGGGTCGGTTTATTAATAGAATCGTGTGGGTCGGTTTATTAATTGAATCGTGTGGGTCGGTTTATTAATAGAATCGTGTGGGTCGGTTTATTAATGGAATCGTGTGGGTCGGTTTATTAATAGAATCGTGTGGGTCGCTTTATTAATAGAATCGTGCGGGTCGGTTTATTAATGGAATCGTGTGGGTCGGTTTATTAATGGAATCGTGTGGGTCGGTTTATTAATAGAATCGTGTGGGTCGCTTTATTAATAGAATCGTGTGGGTCGGTTTATTAATTGAATCGTGCGGGTCGGTTTATTAATGGAATCGTGTGGGTCGGTTTATTAATGGAATCGTGTGGGTCGGTTTATTAATAGAATCGTGTGGGTCGCTTTATTAATAGAATCGTGTGGGTCGGTTTATTAATTGAATCGTGCGGGTCGGTTTATTAATGGAATCGTGTGGGTCGGTTTATTAATGGAATCGTGTGGGTCGGTTTATTAATGGAATCGTGTGGGTCGGTTTATTAATTGAATCGTGTGGGTCGGTTTATTAATGGAATCGTGTGGGTCAGTTTATTAATAGAAACGTGTGGGTCGGTTTATTAATAGAATCGTGTGGGTCGGTTTATTAATTGAATCGTGTGGGTCGGTTTATTAATTGAATCGTGTGGGTCGGTTTATTAATGGAATCGTGTGGGTCGGTTTATTAATGGAATCGTGTGGGTCGGTTTATTAATGGAATCGTGTGGGTCGGTTTATTAATCGAATCGTGTGGGTCGGTTTATTAATGGAATCGTGTGGGTCGGTTTATTAATGGAATCGTGTGGGTCGGTTTATTAATCGAATCGTGTGGGTCGGTTTATTAATGGAATCGTGTGGGTCAGTTTATTAATGGAATCGTGTGGGTCAGTTTATTAATAGAATCGTGTGGGTCGGTTTATTAATAGAATCGTGTGGGTCAGTTTATTAATGGAATCGTGTGGGTCGGTTTATTAATGGAATCGTGTGGGTCAGTTTATTAATGGAATCGTGTGGGTCAGTTTATTAATTGAATCGTGTGGGTCGGTTTATTAATGGAATCGTGTGGGTCAGTTTATTAATGGAATCGTGTGGGTCGGTTTATTAATGGAATCGTGTGGGTCAGTTTATTAATAGAATCGTGTGGGTCGGTTTATTAATGGAATCGTGTGGGTCGGTTTATTAATGGAATCGTGTGGGTCGGTTTATTAATCGAATCGTGTGGGTCGGTTTATTAATGGAATCGTGTGGGTCGGTTTATTAATGGAATCGTGTGGGTCGGTTTATTAATCGAATCGTGTGGGTCGGTTTATTAATGGAATCGTGTGGGTCGGTTTATTAATTGAATCGTGTGGGTCGGTTTATCAATAGAATCGTGTGGGTCGGTTTATTAATGGAATCGTGTGGGTCGGTTTATTAATTGAATCGTGTGGGTCAGTTTATTAATTGAATCGTGTGGGTCAGTTTATTAATAGAATCGTGTGGGTCGGTTTATTAATTGAATCGTGTGGGTCGGTTTATTAATTGAATCGTGTGGGTCAGTTTATTAATAGAATCGTGTGGGTCGGTTTATTAATTGAATCGTGTGGGTCGGTTTATTAATTGAATCGTGTGGGTCAGTTTATTAATAGAATCGTGTGGGTCGGTTTATTAATTGAATCGTGTGGGTCGGTTTATTAATAGAATCGTGTGGGTCGGTTTATTAATAGAATCGTGTGGGTCGGTTTATTAATAGAATCGTGTGGGTCGGTTTATTAATTGAATCGTGTGGGTCGGTTTATTAATTGAATCGTGTGGGTCGGTTTATTAATAGAATCGTGTGGGTCGGTTTATTAATAGAATCGTGTGGGTCGGTTTATTAATCGAATCGTGTGGGTCGGTTTATTAATGGAATCGTGGGGGTCGGTTTATTAATGGAATCGTGTGGGTCGGTTTATTAATAGAATCGTGTGGGTCGGTTTATTAATGGAATCGTGTGGGTCCGTTTATTAATAGAATCGTGTGGGTCGGTTTATTAATGGAATCGTGTGGGTCGGTTTATTAATGGAATCGTGTGTGTCGGTTTATTAATGGAATCGTGTGGGTCGGTTTATTAATGGAATCGTGTGGGTCGGTTTATTAATTGAATCGTGTGGGTCGGTTTATTAATGGAATCGTGCGGGTCGGTTTATTAATTGAATCGTGTGGGTCGGTTTATTAATGGAATCGTGTGGGTCGGTTTATTAATGGAATCGTGTGGGTCGGTTTATTAATAGAATCGTGTGGGTCGGTTTATTAATTGAATCGTGTGGGTCGGTTTATTAATTGAATCGTGTGGGTCGGTTTATTAATTGAATCGTGCGGGTCGGTTTATTAATGGAATCGTGTGGGTCAGTTTATTAATGGAATCGTGTGGGTCGGTTTATTAATAGAATCGTGTGGGTCGGTTTATTAATAGAATCGTGTGGGTCGGTTTATTAATAGAATCGTGTGGGTCGGTTTATTAATGGAATCGTGTGGGTCGGTTTATTAATGGAATCGTGTGGGTCGGTTTATTAATAGAATCGTGTGGGTCGGTTTATTAATGGAATCGTGTTGGTCGGTTTATTAATGGAATCGTGTGGGTCGGTTTATTAATGGAATCGTGTGGGTCGGTTTATTAATAGAATCGTGTGGGTCAGTTTATTAATAGAATCGTGTGGGTCAGTTTATTAATAGAATCGTGTGGGTCGGTTTATTAATAGAATCGTGTGGGTCAGTTTATTAATTGAATCGTGTGGGTCAGTTTATTAATAGAATCGTGTGGGTCGGTTTATTAATAGAATCGTGTGGGTCGGTTTATTAATTGAATCGTGTGGGTCAGTTTATTAATAGAATCGTGTGGGTCGGTTTATTAATTGAATCGTGTGGGTCGGTTTATTAATTGAATCGTGTGGGTCGGTTTATTAATTGAATCGTGTGGGTCAGTTTATTAATTGAATCGTGTGGGTCAGTTTATTAATGGAATCGTGTGGGTCGGTTTATTAATTGAATCGTGTGGGTCGGTTTATTAATGGAATCGTGTGGGTCGGTTTATTAATTGAATCGTGTGGGTCGGTTTATTAATAGAATCGTGTGGGTCGGTTTATTAATGGAATCGTGTGGGTCAGTTTATTAATTGAATCGTGTGGGTCGGTTTATTAATTGAATCGTGTGGGTCGGTTTATTAATGGAATCGTGTGGGTCGGTTTATTAATTGAATCGTGTGGGTCGGTTTATTAATTGAATCGTGTGGGTCGGTTTATTAATTGAATCGTGTGGGTCAGTTTATTAATAGAATCGTGTGGGTCGGTTTATTAATAGAATCGTGTGGGTCGGTTTATTAATGGAATCGTGTGGGTCGGTTTATTAATAGAATCGTGTGGGTCGGTTTATTAATTGAATCGTGTGGGTCGGTTTATTAATAGAATCGTGTGGGTCGGTTTATTAATGGAATCGTGTGGGTCGGTTTATTAATAGAATCGTGTGGGTCAGTTTATTAATTGAATCGTGTGGGTCGGTTTATTAATTGAATCGTGTGGGTCGGTTTATTAATGGAATCGTGTGGGTCGGTTTATTAATTGAATCGTGTGGGTCGGTTTATTAATTGAATCGTGTGGGTCGGTTTATTAATTGAATCGTGTGGGTCGGTTTATTCATAGAATCGTGTGGGTCGGTTTATTAATTGAATCTTGTGGGTCGGTTTATTAATGGAATCGTGTGGGTCGGTTTATTAATGGAATCGTGTGGGTCAGTTTATTAATTGAATCCTGTGGGTCGGTTTATTAATTGAATCGTGTGGGTCAGTTTATTAATAGAATCGTGTGGGTCGGTTTATTAATTGAATCGTGTGGGTCGGTTTATTAATTGAATCGTGTGGGTCGGTTTATTAATAGAATCGTGTGGGTCGGTTTATTAATTGAATCGTGTGGGTCGGTTTATTAATTGAATCGTGTAGGTCGGTTTATTAATGGAATCGTGTGGGTCGGTTTATTAATTGAATCGTGTGGGTCGGTTTATTAATGGAATCGTGTGGGTCGGTTTATTAATTGAATCGTGTGGGTCGGTTTATTAATGGAATCGTGTGGGTCGGTTTATTAATGGAATCGTGCGGGTCAGTTTATTAATAGAATCGTGTGGGTCGGTTTATTAATAGAATCGTGTGGGTCAGTTTATTAATAGAATCGTGTGGGTCGGTTTATTAATGGAATCGTGTGGGTCGGTTTATTAATGGAATCGTGCGGGTCGGTTTATTAATGGAATCGTGCGGGTCGGTTTATTAATTGAATCGTGTGGGTCGGTTTATTAATGGAATCGTGCGGGTCGGTTTATTAATGGAATCGTGTGGGTCGGTTTATTAATTGAATCGTGTGGGTCGGTTTATTAATGGAATCGTGCGGGTCGGTTTATTAATGGAATCGTGTGGGTCGGTTTATTAATTGAATCGTGTGGGTCGGTTTATTAATGGAATCGTGTGGGTCGGTTTATTAATAGAATCGTGTGGGTCGGTTTATTAATGGAATCGTGTGGGTCGGTTTATTAATAGAATCGTGTGGGTCAGTTTATTAATAGAATCGTGTGGGTCGGTTTATTAATGGAATCGTGTGGGTCGGTTTATTAATTGAATCGTGTGGGTCGGTTTATTAATTGAATCGTGTGGGTCAGTTTATTAATGGAATCGTGTGGGTCGGTTTATTAATGGAATCGTGTGGGTCGGTTTATTAATTGAATCGTGTGGGTCGGTTTATTAATAGAATCCTGTGGGTTAGTTTATTAATTGAATCGTGTGGGTCAGTTTATTAATTGAATCGTGTGGGTCGGTTTATTAATTGAATCGTGTGGGTCAGTTTATTAATTGAATCGTGTGGGTCGGTTTATTAATAGAATCCTGTGGGTCAGTTTATTAATTGAATCGTGTGGGTCGGTTTATTAATAGAATCGTGTGGGTCGGTTTATTAATTGAATCGTGTGGGTCGGTTTATTAATAGAATCCTGTGGGTCAGTTTATTAATTGAATCGTGTGGGTCAGTTTATTAATTGAATCGTGTGTGTCGGTTTATTAATTGAATCGTGTGGGTCAGTTTATTAATGGAATCGTGTGGGTCGGTTTATTAATAGAATCGTGTGGGTCGGTTTATTAATAGAATCGTGTGGGTCGGTTTATTAATGGAATCGTGTGGGTCGGTTTATTAATAGAATCGTGTGGGTCGGTTTATTAATTGAATCGTGTGGGTCGGTTTATTAATGGAATCGTGTGGGTCGGTTTATTAATTGAATCGTGTGGGTCGGTTTATTAATGGAATCGTGTGGGTCGGTTTATTAATAGAATCGTGTGGGTCGGTTTATTAATAGAATCGTGTGGGTCAGTTTATTAATTGAATCGTGTGGGTCGGTTTATTAATGGAATCGTGTGGGTCGGTTTATTAATGGAATCGTGTGGGTCGGTTTATTAATAGAATCGTGTGGGTCGGTTTATTAATGGAATCGTGTGGGTCGGTTTATTAATGGAATCGTGTGGGTCAGTTTATTAATAGAATCGTGTGGGTCGGTTTATTAATGGAATCGTGCGGGTCGGTTTATTAATAGAATCGTGTGGGTCGGTTTATTAATGGAATCGTGTGGGTCGGTTTATTAATCGAATCGTGTGGGTCGGTTTATTAATGGAATCGTGTGGGTCGGTTTATTAATGGAATCGTGTGGGTCGGTTTATTAATTGAATCGTGTGGGTCGGTTTATCAATGGAATCGTGTGGGTCGGTTTATTAATGGAATCGTGTGGGTCGGTTTATTAATGGAATCGTGTGGGTCGGTTTATTAATAGAATCGTGTGGGTCGGTTTATTAATAGAATCGTGTGGGTCGGTTTATTAATTGAATCGTGTGGGTCAGTTTATTAATTGAATCGTGTGGGTCGGTTTATTAATAGAATCGTGTGGGTCAGTTTATTAATTGAATCGTGTGGGTCGGTTTATTAATGGAATCGTGTGGGTCGGTTTATTAATTGAATCGTGTGGGTCGGTTTATTAATGGAATCGTGTGGGTCGGTTTATTAATAGAATCGTGTGGGTCGGTTTATTAATAGAATCGTGTGGGTCGGTTTATTAATTGAATCGTGTGGGTCAGTTTATTAATTGAATCGTGTGGGTCGGTTTATTAATAGAATCGTGTGGGTCAGTTTATTAATTGAATCGTGTGGGTCGGTTTATTAATTGAATCGTGTGGGTCAGTTTATTAATTGAATCGTGTGGGTCGGTTTATTAATAGAATCGTGTGGGTCAGTTTATTAATAGAATCGTGTGGGTCGGTTTATTAATGGAATCGTGTGGGTCAGTTTATTAATTGAATCGTGTGGGTCGGTTTATTAATAGAATCGTGTGGGTCGGTTTATTAATAGAATCGTGTGGGTCAGTTTATTAATGGAATCGTGTGGGTCGGTTTATTAATTGAATCGTGTGGGTCGGTTTATTAATAGAATCGTGTGGGTCAGTTTATTAATTGAATCGTGTGGGTCGGTTTATTAATTGAATCGTGTGGGTCGGTTTATTAATTGAATCGTGTGGGTCGGTTTATTCATAGAATCGTGTGGGTCAGTTTATTAATTGAATCGTGTGGGTCGGTTTATTAATTGAATCGTGTGGGTCGGTTTATTAATAGAATCGTGTGGGTCAGTTTATTAATTGAATCGTGTGGGTCGGTTTATTAATTGAATCGTGTGGGTCGGTTTATTAATAGAATCGTGTGGGTCGGTTTATTAATTGAATCGTGTGGGTCGGTTTATTAATTGAATCGTGTGGGTCGGTTTATTAATTGAATCGTGCGGGTCGGTTTATTAATTGAATCGTGTGGGTCGGTTTATTAATGGAATCGTGTGGGTCGGTTTATTAATTGAATCGTGTGGGTCGGTTTATTAATAGAATCGTGTGGGTCGGTTTATTAATGGAATCGTGTGGGTCGGTTTATTAATTGAATCGTGTGGGTCGGTTTATTAATAGAATCGTGTGGGTCGGTTTATTAATGGAATCGTGTGGGTCAGTTTATTAATGGAATCGTGTGGGTCGGTTTATTAATTGAATCGTGTGGGTCGGTTTATTAATAGAATCGTGTGGGTCGGTTTATTAATGGAATCGTGTGGGTCGGTTTATTAATGGAATCGTGTGGGTCGGTTTATTAATAGAATCGTGTGGGTCGGTTTATTAATAGAATCGTGTGGGTCGGTTTATGAATAGAATCGTGTGGGTCGGTTTATTAATTGAATCCTGTGGGTCGGTTTATTAATAGAATCGTGTGGGTCGGTTTATTAATTGAATCGTGTGGATCGGTTTATTAATAGAATCGTGTGGGTCGGTTTATCAATGGAATCGTGTGGGTCGGTTTATTAATAGAATCGTGTGGGTCGGTTTATTAATAGAATCGTGTGGGTCGGTTTATTAATGGAATCGTGTGGGTCGGTTTATTAATAGAATCGTGTGGGTCGGTTTATTAATAGAATCGTGTGGGTCAGTTTATTAATGGAATCGTGTGGGTCGGTTTATTAATAGAATCGTGTGGGTCAGTTTATTAATAGAATCGTGTGGGGCGGTTTATTAATTGAATCGTGTGGGTCAGTTTATTAATAGAATCGTGTGGGGCGGTTTATTAATTGAATCGTGTGGGTCGGTTTATTAATGGAATCGTGTGGGTCGGTTTATTAATAGAATCGTGTGGGTCAGTTAATTAATTGAATCGTGTGGGTCGTTTTATTAATAGAATCGTGTGGGGCGGTTTATTAATGGAATCGTGTGGGTCGGTTTATGAATAGAATCGTGTGGGTCAGTTTATTAATAGAATCGTGTGGGTCGGTTTATGAATAGAATCGTGTGGGTCGGTTTATTAATAGAATCGTGTGGGTCGGTTTATTAATGGAATCGTGTGGGTCGGTTTATTAATTGAATCGTGTGGGTCGGTTTATTAATTGAATCGTGTGGGTCGGTTTATTAATAGAATCGTGTGGGGCGGTTTATTAATGGAATCGTGTGGGTCGGTTTATTAATGGAATCGTGTGGGTCGGTTTATTAATAGAATCGTGTGGGTCGGTTTATTAATAGAATCGTGTGGGTCGGTTTATTAATTGAATCGTGTGGGGCGGTTTATTAATAGAATCGTGTGGGTCGGTTTATTAATTGAATCGTGTGGGTCGGTTTATTAATAGAATCGTGTGGGTCGGTTTATTAATTGAATCGTGTGGGTCAGTTTATTAATGGAATCGTGTGGGTCGGTTTATTAATAGAATCGTGTGGGTCGGTTTATTAATTGAATCGTGTGGGTCAGTTTATTAATGGAATCGTGCGGGTCGGTTTATTAATGGAATCGTGTGGGTCGGTTTATTAATAGAATCGTGTGTGTCGGTTTATTAATGGAATCGTGTGGGTCGGTTTATTAATTGAATCGTGTGGGTCGGTTTATTAATAGAATCGTGTGTGTCGGTTTATTAATAGAATCGTGTGGGTCGGTTTATTAATTGAATCGTGTGGGTCGGTTTATTAATAGAATCGTGTGGGTCGGTTTATGAATAGAATCGTGTGGGTCGGTTTATTAATTGAATCGTGTGGGTCGGTTTATTAATGGAATCGTGTGGGTCGGTTTATTAATGGAATCGTGTGGGTCGGTTTATTAATAGAATCGTGTGGGTCGGTTTATTAATGGAATCGTGTGGGTCGGTTTATTAATAGAATCGTGTGGGTCGGTTTATTAATGGAATCGTGTGGGTCGGTTTATTAATGGAATCGTGTGGGTCGGTTTATTAATAGAATCGTGTGGGTCGGTTTATTAATGGAATCGTGTGGGTCGGTTTATTAATTGAATCGTGTGGGTCGGTTTATTAATGGAATCGTGTGGGTCGGTTTATTAATAGAATCGTGTGGGTCTGTTTATGAATTGAATCGTGTGGGTCGGTTTATTAATTGAATCGTGTGGGTCGGTTTATTAATGGAATCGTGTGGGTCGGTTTATTAATGGAATCGTGTGGGTCGGTTTATTAATAGAATCGTGTGGGTCGGTTTATTAATAGAACCGTGTGGGTCGGTTTATTAATGGAATCGTGTGGGTCGGTTTATTAATTGAATCGTGTGGGTCGGTTTATTAATTGAATCGTGTGGGTCGGTTTATTAATTGAATCGTGTGGGTCGGTTTATTAATAGAATCGTGTGGGTCGGTTTATTAATAGAATCGTGTGGGTCGGTTTATTAATGGAATCGTGTGGGTCGGTTTATTAATAGAATCGTGTGGGTCGGTTTATTAATAGAATCGTGTGGGTCGGTTTATTAATAGAATCGTGTGGGTCTGTTTATTAATTGAATCGTGCGGGTCGGTTTATTAATGGAATCGTGTGGGTCGGTTTATTAATTGAATCGTGTGGGTCGGTTTATTAATAGAATCGTGTGGGTCGGTTTATTAATTGAATCGTGTGGGGCGGTTTATTAATAGAATCGTGTGGGTCGGTTTATTAATTGAATCGTGTGGGTCGGTTTATTAATAGAATAGTGTGGGTCGGTTTATTAATTGAATCGTGTGGGTCAGTTTATTAATGGAATCGTGTGGGTCGGTTTATTAATAGAATCGTGTGGGTCGGTTTATTAATGGAATCGTGTGGGTCGGTTTATTAATGGAATCGTGTGGGTCAGTTTATTAATTGAATCGTGTGGGTCAGTTTATTAATGGAATCGTGCGGGTCGGTTTATTAATGGAATCGTGTGGGTCGGTTTATTAATAGAATCGTGCGGGTCTGTTTATTAATAGAATCGTGTGGGTCGGTTTATTAATTGAATCGTGCGGGTCGGTTTATTAATTGAATCGTGTGGGTCGGTTTATTAATAGAATCGTGTGGGTCGGTTTATTAATAGAATCGTGCGGGTCTGTTTATTAATAGAATCGTGTGGGTCAGTTTATTAATTAAATCGTGTGGGTCGGTTTATTAATGGAATCGTGTGGGTCAGTTTATTAATGGAATCGTGTGGGTCGGTTTATTAATGGAATCGTGTGGGTCAGTTTATTAATAGAATCGTGTGGGTCGGTTTATTAATGGAATCGTGTGGGTCGGTTTATTAATGGAATCGTGTGGGTCAGTTTATTAATAGAATCGTGTGTGTCGGTTTATTAATGGAATCGTGTGGGTCGGTTTATTAATGGAATCGTGTGGGTCAGTTTATTAATGGAATCGTGCGGGTCGGTTTATTAATGGAATCGTGTGGGTCAGTTTATTAATAGAATCGTGTGGGTCGGTTTATTAATTGAATCGTGTGGGTCAGTTTATTAATAGAATCGTGTGGGTCGGTTTATTAATTGAATCGTGCGGGTCGGTTTATTAATGGAATCGTGTGGGTCAGTTTATTAATAGAATCGTGTGGGTCGGTTTATTAATGGAATCGTGTGGGTCGGTTTATTAATGGAATCGTGTGGGTCAGTTTATTAATAGAATCGTGTGGGTCGGTTTATTAATGGAATCGTGTGGGTCGGTTTATTAATAGAATCGTGTGGGTCGGTTTATTAATAGAATCGTGTGGGTCGGTTTATTAATAGAATCGTGTGGGTCGGTTTATTAATGGAATCGTGTGGGTCAGTTTATTAATTGAATCGTGTGGGTCGGTTTATTAATGGAATCGTGTGGGTCGGTTTATTAATGGAATCGTGTGGGTCGGTTTATTAATAGAATCGTGCGGGTCGGTTTATTAATTGAATCGTGTGGGTCGGTTTATTAATGGAATCGTGTGGGTCGGTTTATTAATCGAATCGTGTGGGTCGGTTTATTAATAGAATCGTGTGGGTCGGTTTATTAATCGAATCGTGTGGGTCGGTTTATTAATAGAATCGTGTGGGTCGGTTTATTAATCGAATCGTGTGGGTCGGTTTATTAATTGAATCGTGTGGGTCGGTTTATTAATTGAATCGTGTGGGTCGGTTTATTAATTGAATCGTGTGGGTCGGTTTATTAATTGAATCGTGTGGGTCGGTTTATTAATGGAATCGTGTGGGTCGGTTTATTAATTGAATCGTGTGGGTCGGTTTATTAATGGAATCGTGTGGGTCGGTTTATTAATTGAATCGTGTGGGTCGGTTTATTAATGGAATCGTGTGGGTCGGTTTATTAATGGAATCGTGTGGGTCAGTTTATTAATTGAATCGTGTGGGTCGGTTTATTAATGGAATCGTGTGGGTCGGTTTATTAATGGAATCGTGTGGGTCGGTTTATTAATAGAATCGTGCGGGTCGGTTTATTAATTGAATCGTGTGGGTCGGTTTATTAATGGAATCGTGTGGGTCGGTTTATTAATCGAATCGTGTGGGTCGGTTTATTAATAGAATCGTGTGGGTCGGTTTATTAATCGAATCGTGTGGGTCGGTTTATTAATAGAATCGTGTGGGTCGGTTTATTAATCGAATCGTGTGGGTCGGTTTATTAATTGAATCGTGTGGGTCGGTTTATTAATTGAATCGTGTGGGTCGGTTTATTAATTGAATCGTGTGGGTCGGTTTATTAATAGAATCGTGTGGGTCGGTTTATTAATTGAATCGTGTGGGTCGGTTTATTAATTGAATCGTGTGGGTCGGTTTATTAATTGAATCGTGTGGGTCGGTTTATTAATAGAATCGTGTGGGTCGGTTTATTAATAGAATCGTGTGGGTCGGTTTATTAATGGAATCGTGTGGGTCGGTTTATTAATGGAATCGTGTGGGTCGGTTTATTAATGGAATCGTGTGGGTCGGTTTATTAATTGAATCGTGTGGGTCGGTTTATTAATGGAATCGTGTGGGTCGGTTTATTAATTGAATCGTGTGGGTCGGTTTATTAATGGAATCGTGTGGGTCGGTTTATTAATCGAATCGTGTGGGTCGGTTTATTAATTTAATCGTGTGGGTCGGTTTATTAATAGAATCGTGTGGGTCGGTTTATTAATGGAATCGTGTGGGTCGGTTTATTAATAGAATCGTGTGGGTCGGTTTATTAATGGAATCGTGTGGGTCGGTTTATTAATGGAATCGTGTGGGTCGGTTTATTAATTGAATCGTGTGGGTCGGTTTATTAATGGAATCGTGTGGGTCGGTTTATTAATGGAATCGTGTGGGTCGGTTTATTAATGGAATCGTGTGGGTCGGTTTATTAATGGAATCGTGTGGGTCGGTTTATTAATAGAATCGTGTGGGTCGGTTTATTAATGGAATCGTGTGGGTCGGTTTATTAATGGAATCGTGCGGGTCGGTTTATTAATGGAATCGTGTGGGTCGGTTTATTAATGGAATCGTGAGGGTCGGTTTATTAATGGAATCGTGCGGGTCGGTTTATTAATGGAATCGTGTGGGTCGGTTTATCAATGGAATCGTGTGGGTCAGTTTATTAATGGAATCGTGTGGGTCGGTTTATTAATTGAATCGTGTGGGTCGGTTTATTAATTGAATCGTGTGGGTCGGTTTATTAATGGAATCGTGCGGGTCGGTTTATTAATGGAATCGTGTGGGTCGGTTTATCAATGGAATCGTGTGGGTCAGTTTATTAATGGAATCGTGTGGGTCGGTTTATTAATTGAATCGTGTGGGTCGGTTTATTAATCGAATCGTGTGGGTCGGTTTATTAATGGAATCGTGTGGGTCGGTTTATTAATGGAATCGTGTGGGTCGGTTTATTAATTGAATCGTGTGGGTCGGTTTATTAATAGAATCGTGTGGGTCGGTTTATTAATGGAATCGTGTGGGTCGGTTTATTAATAGAATCGTGTGGGTCGGTTTATTAATGGAATCGTGTGGGTCGGTTTATTAATTGAATCGTGTGGGTCGGTTTATCAATGGAATCGTGTGGGTCAGTTTATTAATGGAATCGTGCGGGTCGGTTTATTAATGGAATCGTGTGGGTCGGTTTATCAATGGAATCGTGTGGGTCAGTTTATTAATGGAATCGTGTGGGTCGGTTTATTAATGGAATCGTGTGGGTCGGTTTATTAATAGAATCGTGTGGGTCGGTTTATTAATGGAATCGTGTGGGTCGGTTTATTAATAGAATCGTGTGGGTCGGTTTATTAATGGAATCGTGTGGGTCGGTTTATTAATTGAATCGTGTGGGTCGGTTTATTAATTGAATCGTGTGGGTCGGTTTATTAATAGAATCGTGTGGGTCAGTTTATTAATGGAATCGTGTGGGTCAGTTTATTAATGGAATCGTGTGGGTCGGTTTATTAATGGAATCGTGTGGGTCGGTTTATTAATAGAATCGTGTGGGTCAGTTTATTAATTGAATCGTGTGGGTCAGTTTATTAATTGAATCGTGTGGGTCGGTTTATTAATAGAATCGTGTGGGTCGGTTTATTAATAGAATCGTGTGGGTCGGTTTATTAATAGAATCGTGTGGGTCGGTTTATTAATTGAATCGTGTGGGTCGGTTTATTAATTGAATCGTGTGGGTCGGTTTATTAATAGAATCGTGTGGGTCAGTTTATTAATTGAATCGTGTGGGTCAGTTTATTAATTGAATCGTGTGGGTCGGTTTATTAATAGAATCGTGTGGGTCGGTTTATTAATAGAATCGTGTGGGTCAGTTTATTAATTGAATCGTGTGGGTCAGTTTATTAATTGAATCGTGTGGGTCGGTTTATTAATAGAATCGTGTGGGTCGGTTTATTAATAGAATCGTGTGGGGCGGTTTATTAATGGAATCGTGTGGGTCGGTTTATTAATGGAATCGTGTGGGTCGGTTTATTAATGGAATCGTGTGGGGCGGTTTATTAATGGAATCGTGTGGGTCGGTTTATTAATGGAATCGTGTGGGTTGGTTTATTAATAGAATCGTGTGGGGCGGTTTATTAATTGAATCGTGTGGGGCGGTTTATTAATGGAATCGTGTGGGTCGGTTTATTAATTGAATCGTGTGGGTCGGTTTATTAATTGAATCGTGTGGGTCGGTTTATTAATTGAATCGTGTGGGTCGGTTTATTAATGGAATCGTGTGGGTTGGTTTATTAATAGAATCGTGTGGGTCGGTTTATTAATAGAATCGTGTGGGTCAGTTTATTAATGGAATCGTGTGGGTCGGTTTATTAATAGAATCGTGCGGGTCAGTTTATTAATGGAATCGTGTGGGTCGGTTTATTAATAGAATCGTGTGGGTCGGTTTATTAATAGAATCGTGTGGGTCGGTTTATTAATAGAATCGTGTGGGTCGGTTTATTAATTGAATCGTGTGGGTCGGTTTATTAATTGAATCGTGTGGGTCGGTTTATTAATGGAATCGTGTGGGTCGGTTTATTAATGGAATCGTGTGGGTCGGTTTATTAATAGAATCGTGTGGGTCGGTTTATTAATGGAATCGTGCGGGTCGGTTTATTAATAGAATCGTGTGGGTCGGTTTATTAATAGAATCGTGTGGGTCGGTTTATTAATAGAATCGTGTGGGTCGGTTTATTAATAGAATCGTGTGGGTCGGTTTATTAATGGAATCGTGTGGGTCGGTTTATTAATAGAATCGTGTGGGTCTGTTTATTAATTGAATCGTGTGGGTCAGTTTATTAATTGAATCGTGTGGGTCGGTTTATTAATGGAATCGTGTGGGTCAGTTTATTAATAGAATCGTGTGGGTCGGTTTATTAATAGAATCGTGTGGGTCAGTTTATTAATGGAATCGTGTGGGTCGGTTTATTAATGGAATCGTGTGGGTCGGTTTATTAATAGAATCGTGTGGGTCGGTTTATTAATTGAATCGTGTGGGTCGGTTTATTAATGGAATCGTGTGGGTCGGTTTATTAATGGAATCGTGTGGGTCGGTTTATTAATAGAATCGTGTGGGTCGGTTTATTAATGGAATCGTGTGGGTCGGTTTATTAATGGAATCGTGTGGGTCGGTTTATTAATTGAATCGTGTGGGTCGGTTTATTAATTGAATCGTGTGGGTCGGTTTATTAATGGAATCGTGTGGGTCGGTTTATTAATAGAATCGTGTGGGTCGGTTTATTAATAGAATCCTGTGGGTCGGTTTATTAATGGAATCGTGTGGGGCGGTTTATTAATAGAATCCTGTGGGTCGGTTTATTAATAGAATCGTGTGGGTCGGTTTATTAATAGAATCGTGTGGGTCGGTTTATTAATTGAATCGTGTGGGTCGGTTTATTAATGGAATCGTGTGGGTCGGTTTATTAATTGAATCGTGTGGGTCGGTTTATTAATAGAATCGTGTGGGTCGGTTTATTAATTGAATCGTGTGGGTCGGTTTATTAATGGAATCGTGTGGGTCGGTTTATTAATGGAATCGTGTGGGTCGGTTTATTGATGGAATCGTGTGGGTCGGTTTATTAATAGAATCGTGTGGGTCGGTTTATTAATTGAATCGTGTGGGTCGGTTTATTAATGGAATCGTGTGGGTCGGTTTATTAATGGAATCGTGTGGGTCGGTTTATTAATAGAATCGTGTGGGTCGGTTTATTAATTGAATCGTGTGGGTCGGTTTATTAATGGAATCGTGTGGGTCGGTTTATTAATAGAATCGTGTGGGTCAGTTTATTAATTGAATCGTGTGGGTCGGTTTATTAATAGAATCGTGTGGGTCAGTTTATTAATAGAATCGTGTGGGTCGGTTTATTAATTGAATCGTGTGGGTCGGTTTATTAATGGAATCGTGTGGGTCGGTTTATTAATGGAATCGTGTGGGTCGGTTTATTAATAGAATCGTGTGGGTCGGTTTATTAATAGAATCGTGTGGGTCGGTTTATTAATTGAATCGTGTGGGTCGGTTTATTAATAGAATCGTGTGGGTCGGTTTATTAATTGAATCGTGTGGGTCAGTTTATTAATAGAATCGTGTGGGTCGGTTTATTAATTGAATCGTGTGGGTCGGTTTATTAATGGAATCGTGTGGGTCGGTTTATTAATAGAATCGTGTGGGTCGGTTTATTAATAGAATCGTGTGGGTCGGTTTATTAATTGAATCGTGTGGGTCGGTTTATTAATGGAATCGTGTGGGTCGGTTTATTAATTGAATCGTGTGGGTCGGTTTATTAATAGAATCCTGTGGGTCGGTTTATTAATAGAATCGTGTGGGTCGGTTTATTAATAGAATCGTGTGGGTCGGTTTATTAATTGAATCGTGCGGGTCGGTTTATTAATAGAATCGTGTGGGTCGGTTTATTAATAGAATCGTGTGGGTCGGTTTATTAATTGAATCGTGTGGGTCGGTTTATTAATGGAATCGTGTGGGTCGGTTTATTAATTGAATCGTGTGGGTCGGTTTATTAATAGAATCCTGTGGGTCGGTTTATTAATAGAATCGTGTGGGTCGGTTTATTAATTGAATCGTGTGGGTCGGTTTATTAATAGAATCGTGTGGGTCGGTTTATTAATAGAATCGTGTGGGTCGGTTTATTAATAGAATCCTGTGGGTCGGTTTATTAATAGAATCGTGTGGGTCGGTTTATTAATAGAATCGTGTGGGTCGGTTTATTAATAGAATCGTGTGGGTCGGTTTATTAATGGAATCGTGTGGGTCGGTTTATTAATTGAATCGTGTGGGTCGGTTTATTAATAGAATCGTGTGGGTCGGTTTATTAATGGAATCGTGTGGGTCGGTTTATTAATAGAATCGTGTGGGTCGGTTTATTAATAGAATCGTGTGGGTCGGTTTATTAATAGAATCGTGTGGGTCGGTTTATTAATAGAATCGTGTGGGTCGGTTTATTAATGGAATCGTGTGGGTCGGTTTATTAATAGAATCGTGTGGGTCGGTTTATTAATGGAATCGTGTGGGTCGGTTTATTAATAGAATCGTGTGGGTCGGTTTATTAATTGAATCGTGTGGGTCGGTTTATTAATTGAATCGTGTGGGTCGGTTTATTAATAGAATCGTGTGGGTCGGTTTATTAATAGAATCGTGTGGGTCGGTTTATTAATGGAATCGTGTGGGTCGGTTTATTAATAGAATCCTGTGGGTCGGTTTATTAATAGAATCGTGTGGGTCGGTTTATTAATAGAATCGTGTGGGTCGGTTTATTAATAGAATCCTGTGGGTCGGTTTATTAATAGAATCCTGTGGGTCGGTTTATTAATAGAATCGTGTGGGTCAGTTTATTAATAGAATCCTGTGGGTCGGTTTATTAATAGAATCCTGTGGGTCGGTTTATTAATAGAATCCTGTGGGTCAGTTTATTAATAGAATCCTGTGGGTCGGTTTATTAATAGAATCCTGTGGGTCGGTTTATTAATGGAATCGTGTGGGTCGGTTTATTAATGGAATCGTGTGGGTCGGTTTATTAATTGAATCGTGTGGGTCAGTTTATTAATAGAATCCTGTGGGTCGGTTTATTAATAGAATCCTGTGGGTCAGTTTATTAATGGAATCCTGTGGGTCAGTTTATTAATAGAATCGTGTGGGTCAGTTTATTAATAGAATCGTGTGGGTCGGTTTATTAATAGAATCCTGTGGGTCGGTTTATTAATAGAATCGTGTGGGTCGGTTTATTAATGGAATCGTGTGGGTCAGTTTATTAATAGAATCGTGTGGGTCGGTTTATTAATGGAATCGTGTGGGTCGGTTTATTAATAGAATCGTGTGGGTCGGTTTATTAATAGAATCGTGTGGTTCAGTTTATTAATGGAATCGTGTGGGTCAGTTTATTAATAGAATCGTGTGGGTCGGTTTATTAATGGAATCGTGTGGGTCAGTTTATTAATAGAATCGTGTGGGTCGGTTTATTAATGGAATCGTGTGGGTCAGTTTATTAATAGAATCGTGTGGGTCGGTTTATTAATGGAATCGTGTGGGTCGGTTTATTAATAGAATCCTGTGGGTCGGTTTATTAATAGAATCCTGTGGGTCGGTTTATTAATTGAATCGTGTGGGTCGGTTTATTAATGGAATCGTGTGGGTCAGTTTATTAATAGAATCCTGTGGGTCGGTTTATTAATAGAATCGTGTGGGTCGGTTTATTAATTGAATCGTGTGGGTCGGTTTATTAATAGAATCGTGTGGGTCGGTTTATTAATAGAATCGTGTGGGTCAGTTTATTAATAGAATCGTGTGGGTCGGTTTATTAATAGAATCCTGTGGGTCGGTTTATTAATAGAATCGTGTGGGTCGGTTTATTAATGGAATCGTGTGGGTCAGTTTATTAATAGAATCGTGTGGGTCGGTTTATTAATGGAATCGTGTGGGTCGGTTTATTAATAGAATCGTGTGGGGCGGTTTATTAATAGAATCGTGTGGTTCAGTTTATTAATGGAATCGTGTGGGTCAGTTTATTAATAGAATCGTGTGGGTCGGTTTATTAATGGAATCGTGTGGGTCAGTTTATTAATAGAATCGTGTGGGTCGGTTTATTAATGGAATCGTGTGGGTCGGTTTATTAATAGAATCGTGTGGGGCGGTTTATTAATAGAATCGTGTGGTTCAGTTTATTAATGGAATCGTGTGGGTCAGTTTATTAATAGAATCGTGTGGGTCGGTTTATTAATGGAATCGTGTGGGTCGGTTTATTAATAGAATCGTGTGGGTCGGTTTATTAATAGAATCGTGTGGGTCGGTTTATTAATAGAATCGTGTGGGTCGGTTTATTAATAGAATCCTGTGGGTCGGTTTATTAATGGAATCGTGTGGGTCAGTTTATTAATAGAATCGTGTGGGTCGGTTTATTAATAGAATCGTGTGGGTCGGTTTATTAATAGAATCCTGTGGGTCGGTTTATTAATGGAATCGTGTGGGTCAGTTTATTAATAGAATCGTGTGGGTCGGTTTATTAATGGAATCGTGTGGGTCGGTTTATTAATAGAATCGTGTGGGTCGGTTTATTAATGGAATCGTGTGGGTCAGTTTATTAATAGAATCGTGTGGGTCGGTTTATTAATAGAATCGTGTGGGTCGGTTTATTAATAGAATCGTGTGGGTCGGTTTATTAATGGAATCGTGTGGGTCGGTTTATTAATAGAATCGTGTGGGTCGGTTTATTAATAGAATCGTGTGGGTCGGTTTATTAATAGAATCCTGTGGGTCGGTTTATTAATGGAATCGTGTGGGTCAGTTTATTAATAGAATCGTGTGGGTCGGTTTATTAATAGAATCGTGTGGGTCGCTTTATTAATAGAATCGTGTGGGTCGGTTTATTAATAGAATCGTGTGGGTCAGTTTATTAATAGAATCGTGTGGGTCGGTTTATTAATAGAATCGTGTGGGTCAGTTTATTAATAGAATCGTGTGGGTCGGTTTATTAATGGAATCGTGTGGGTCGGTTTATTAATGGAATCGTGTGGGTCAGTTTATTAATAGAATCGTGTGGGTCGGTTTATTAATGGAATCGTGTGGGTCGGTTTATTAATGGAATCGTGTGGGTCAGTTTATTAATAGAATCGTGTGGGTCAGTTTATTAATGGAATCGTGTGGGTCGGTTTATTAATAGAATCGTGTGGGTCAGTTTATTAATGGAATCGTGTGGGTCAGTTTATTAATGGAATCGTGTGGGTCGGTTTATTAATGGAATCGTGTGGGTCGGTTTATTAATGGAATCGTGTGGGTCAGTTTATTAATAGAATCGTGTGGGTCGGTTTATTAATAGAATCGTGTGGGTCGGTTTATTAATAGAATCGTGTGGGTCGGTTTATTAATAGAATCCTGTGGGTCGGTTTATTAATGGAATCGTGTGGGTCAGTTTATTAATAGAATCGTGTGGGTCGGTTTATTAATAGAATCGTGTGGGTCGGTTTATTAATTGAATCGTGTGGGTCGGTTTATTAATAGAATCCTGTGGGTCGGTTTATTAATGGAATCGTGTGGGTCAGTTTATTAATAGAATCGTGTGGGTCGGTTTATTAATGGAATCGTGTGGGTCGGTTTATTAATAGAATCGTGTGGGGCGGTTTATTAATAGAATCCTGTGGGTCGGTTTATTAATGGAATCGTGTGGGGCGGTTTATTAATAGAATCCTGTGGGTCGGTTTATTAATAGAATCGTGTGGGTCGGTTTATTAATAGAATCGTGTGGGTCGGTTTATTAATGGAATCGTGTGGGTCGGTTTATTAATGGAATCGTGTGGGTCGGTTTATTAATGGAATCGTGTGGGTCAGTTTATTAATAGAATAGTGTGGGTCAGTTTATTAATAGAATCCTGTGGGTCGGTTTATTAATAGAATCGTGTGGGTCGGTTTATTAATTGAATCGTGTGGGTCGGTTTATTAATGGAATCGTGTGGGTCGGTTTATTAATGGAATCGTGTGGGTCGGTTTATTAATAGAATAGTGTGGGTCAGTTTATTAATAGAATAGTGTGGGTCAGTTTATTAATAGAATCGTGTGGGTCAGTTTATTAATGGAATCGTGTGGGTCGGTTTATTAATAGAATCGTGTGGGTCAGTTTATTAATGGAATCGTGTGGGTCAGTTTATTAATGGAATCGTGTGGGTCGGTTTATTAATGGAATCGTGTGGGTCGGTTTATTAATGGAATCGTGTGGGTCAGTTTATTAATAGAATCGTGTGGGTCGGTTTATTAATAGAATCGTGTGGGTCGGTTTATTAATAGAATCGTGTGGGTCGGTTTATTAATAGAATCCTGTGGGTCGGTTTATTAATGGAATCGTGTGGGTCAGTTTATTAATAGAATCGTGTGGGTCGGTTTATTAATAGAATCGTGTGGGTCGGTTTATTAATTGAATCGTGTGGGTCGGTTTATTAATAGAATCCTGTGGGTCGGTTTATTAATGGAATCGTGTGGGTCAGTTTATTAATAGAATCGTGTGGGTCGGTTTATTAATGGAATCGTGTGGGTCGGTTTATTAATAGAATCGTGTGGGTCGGTTTATTAATGGAATCGTGTGGGTCGGTTTATTAATAGAATCGTGTGGGTCGGTTTATTAATGGAATCGTGTGGGTCGGTTTATTAATAGAATCCTGTGGGTCGGTTTATTAATGGAATCGTGTGGGTCGGTTTATTAATAGAATCGTGTGGGTCAGTTTATTAATAGAATCGTGTGGGTCGGTTTATTAATGGAATCGTGTGGGTCGGTTTATTAATAGAATCGTGTGGGTCGGTTTATTAATGGAATCGTGTGGGTCGGTTTATTAATAGAATCCTGTGGGTCGGTTTATTAATAGAATCGTGTGGGTCGGTTTATTAATAGAATCGTGTGGGTCGGTTTATTAATGGAATCGTGTGGGTCAGTTTATTAATGGAATCGTGTGGGTCAGTTTATTAATTGAATCGTGTGGGGCGGTTTATTAATAGAATCCTGTGGGTCGGTTTATTAATGGAATCGTGTGGGGCGGTTTATTAATAGAATCCTGTGGGTCGGTTTATTAATAGAATCGTGTGGGTCGGTTTATTAATTGAATCGTGTGGGTCGGTTTATTAATAGAATCGTGTGGGTCGGTTTATTAATGGAATCGTGTGGGTCGGTTTATTAATAGAAACGTGTGGGTCGGTTTATTAATAGAAACGTGTGGGTCGTTTTATTAATAGAAACGTGTGGGTCGGTTTATTAATAGAAACGTGTGGGTCGGTTTATTAATGGAATCGTGTGGGTCGGTTTATTAATAGAAACGTGTGGGTCGGTTTATTAATGGAATCGTGTGGGTCGGTTTATTAATGGAATCGTGTGGGGCGGTTTATTAATAGAATCCTGTGGGTCGGTTTATTAATTGAATCGTGTGGGTCGGTTTATTAATTGAATCGTGTGGGTCGGTTTATTAATTGAATCGTGTGGGTCGGTTTATTAATAGAATCCTGTGGGTCGGTTTATTAATGGAATCGTGTGGGGCGGTTTATTAATAGAATCGTGTGGGTCGGTTTATTAATTGAATCGTGTGGGTCGGTTTATTAATTGAATCGTGTGGGTCGGTTTATTAATAGAATCCTGTGGGTCGGTTTATTAATGGAATCGTGTGGGGCGGTTTATTAATAGAATCCTGTGGGTCGGTTTATTAATAGAATCGTGTGGGTCGGTTTATTAATAGAATCGTGTGGGTCGGTTTATTAATTGAATCGTGCGGGTCGGTTTATTAATAGAATCGTGTGGGTCGGTTTATTAATGGAATCGTGTGGGTCGGTTTATTAATAGAATCGTGTGGGTCGGTTTATTAATAGAATCGTGTGGGTCGGTTTATTAATAGAATCGTGTGGGTCGGTTTATTAATAGAATCGTGTGGGTCGGTTTATTAATAGAATCGTGTGGGTCGGTTTATTAATAGAATCGTGTGGGTCGGTTTATTAATAGAATCGTGTGGGTCGGTTTATTAATAGAATCGTGTGGGTCGGTTTATTAATTGAATCGTGTGGGTCAGTTTATTAATTGAATCGTGTGGGTCGGTTTATTAATAGAATCGTGTGGGTCGGTTTATTAATAGAATCGTGTGGGTCGGTTTATTAATAGAATCGTGTGGGTCGGTTTATTAATAGAAACGTGTGGGTCAGTTTATTAATGGAATCGTGTGGGTCGGTTTATTAATAGAATCGTGTGGGTCGGTTTATTAATAGAATCGTGTGGGTCGGTTTATTAATAGAATCGTGTGGGTCAGTTTATTAATTGAATCGTGTGGGTCAGTTTATTAATTGAATCGTGTGGGTCGGTTTATTAATAGAATCGTGTGGGTCGGTTTATTAATAGAATCGTGTGGGTCGGTTTATTAATTGAATCGTGTGGGTCGGTTTATTAATAGAAACGTGTGGGTCGGTTTATTAATTGAATCGTGTGGGTCGGTTTATTAATAGAATCGTGTGGGTCGGTTTATTAATAGAATCGTGTGGGTCGGTTTATTAATAGAATCGTGTGGGGCGGTTTATTAATGGAATCGTGTGGGTCGGTTTATTAATGGAATCGTGTGGGTTGGTTTATTAATGGAATCGTGTGGGTCGGTTTATTAATTGAATCGTGTGGGTCGGTTTATTAATGGAATCGTGTGGGTCGGTTTATTAATAGAATCGTGTGGGTCGGTTTATTAATTGAATCGTGTGGGTCAGTTTATTAATTGAATCGTGTGGGTCGGTTTATTAATAGAATCGTGTGGGTCGGTTTATTAATAGAATCGTGTGGGTCGGTTTATTAATTGAATCGTGTGGGTCGGTTTATTAATAGAATCGTGTGGGTCGGTTTATTAATGGAATCGTGTGGGTCGGTTTATTAATAGAATCGTGTGGGTCGGTTTATTAATAGAATCGTGTGGGGCGGTTTATTAATGGAATCGTGTGGGTCGGTTTATTAATGGAATCGTGTGGGTTGGTTTATTAATAGAATCGTGTGGGTCGGTTTATTAATAGAATCGTGTGGGGCGGTTTATTAATGGAATCGTGTGGGTCGGTTTATTAATAGAATCGTGCGGGTCAGTTTATTAATGGAATCGTGTGGGTCGGTTTATTAATAGAATCGTGTGGGTCGGTTTATTAATTGAATCGTGTGGGTCGGTTTATTAATAGAATCGTGTGGGTCGGTTTATTAATGGAATCGTGCGGGTCGGTTTATTAATAGAATCGTGTGGGTCGGTTTATTAATGGAATCGTGTGGGTCGGTTTATTAATTGAATCGTGTGGGTCGGTTTATTAATGGAATCGTGTGGGTCGGTTTATTAATTGAATCGTGTGGGTCGGTTTATTAATGGAATCGTGTGGGTCGGTTTATTAATTGAATCGTGTGGGTCGGTTTATTAATGGAATCGTGTGGGTCGGTTTATTAATAGAATCGTGTGGGTCGGTTTATTAATGGAATCGTGTGGGTCGGTTTATTAATGGAATCGTGTGGGTCGGTTTATTAATTGAATCGTGTGGGTCGGTTTATTAATGGAATCGTGTGGGTCGGTTTATTAATGGAATCGTGTGGGTCGGTTTATTAATGGAATCGTGTGGGTCGGTTTATTAATGGAATCGTGTGGGTCGGTTTATTAATGGAATCGTGTGGGTCGGTTTATTAATAGAATCGTGTGGGTCGGTTTATTAATGGAATCGTGTGGGTCGGTTTATTAATAGAATCGTGTGGGTCGGTTTATTAATAGAATCGTGCGGGTCGGTTTATTAATAGAATCGTGTGGGTCGGTTTATTAATGGAATCGTGTGGGTCGGTTTATTAATAGAATCGTGTGGGTCGGTTTATTAATTGAAACGTGTGGGTCAGTTTATTAATGGAATCGTGTGGGTCGGTTTATTAATAGAATCGTGTGGGTCGGTTTATTAATGGAATCGTGTGGGTCGGTTTATTAATAGAATCGTGTGGGTCGGTTTATTAATGGAATCGTGTGGGTCGGTTTATTAATAGAATCGTGTGGGTCGGTTTATTAATAGAATCGTGTGGGTCGGTTTATTAATGGAATCGTGTGGGTCGGTTTATTAATAGAATCGTGCGGGTCGGTTTATTAATTGAATCGTGTGGGTCGGTTTATTAATTGAATCGTGTGGGTCGGTTTATTAATTGAATCGTGTGGGTCGGTTTATTAATAGAATCGTGTGGGTCAGTTTATTAATAGAATCGTGTGGGTCGGTTTATTAATGGAATCGTGTGGGTCGGTTTATTAATTGAATCGTGTGGGTCGGTTTATTAATAGAATCGTGTGGGTCAGTTTATTAATGGAATCGTGTGGGTCGGTTTATTAATAGAATCGTGTGGGTCGGTTTATTAATGGAATCGTGTGGGTCGGTTTATTAATGGAATCGTGTGGGTCGGTTTATTAATAGAATCGTGTGGGTCGGTTTATTAATGGAATCGTGTGGGTCGGTTTATTAATGGAATCGTGTGGGTCGGTTTATTAATAGAATCGTGTGGGTCAGTTTATTAATGGAATCGTGTGGGTCGGTTTATTAATAGAATCGTGTGGGTCGGTTTATTAATTGAATCGTGTGGGTCGGTTTATTAATGGAATCGTGTGGGTCGGTTTATTAATAGAATCGTGTGGGTCGGTTTATTAATAGAATCGTGTGGGTCGGTTTATTAATTGAATCGTGTGGGTCAGTTTATTAATTGAATCGTGTGGGTCGGTTTATTAATAGAATCGTGTGGGTCGGTTTATTAATGGAATCGTGTGGGTCGGTTTATTAATTGAATCGTGTGGGTCGGTTTATTAATTGAATCGTGTGGGTCGGTTTATTAATAGAATCGTGTGGGTCGGTTTATTAATGGAATCGTGTGGGTCAGTTTATTAATAGAATCGTGTGGGTCGGTTTATTAATTGAATCGTGTGGGTCGGTTTATTAATAGAATCGTGTGGGTCGGTTTATTAATTGAATCGTGTGGGTCGGTTTATTAATTGAATCGTGTGGGTCGGTTTATTAATAGAATCGTGTGGGTCGGTTTATTAATTGAATCGTGTGGGTCGGTTTATTAATTGAATCGTGTGGGTCGGTTTATTAATAGAATCGTGTGGGTCGGTTTATTAATAGAATCGTGTGGGTCGGTTTATTAATGGAATCGTGTGGGTCGGTTTATTAATGGAATCGTGTGGGTCGGTTTATTAATGGAATCGTGTGGGTCAGTTTATTAATAGAATCGTGTGGGTCGGTTTATTAATGGAATCGTGTGGGTCGGTTTATTAATGGAATCGTGTGGGTCGGTTTATTAATGGAATCGTGTGGGTCGGTTTATTAATGGAATCGTGTGGGTCGGTTTATTAATAGAATCGTGCGGGTCGGTTTATTAATGGAATCGTGTGGGTCGGTTTATTAATGGAATCGTGTGGGTCGGTTTATTAATGGAATCGTGTGGGTCGGTTTATTAATGGAATCGTGTGGGTCGGTTTATTAATTGAATCGTGTGGGTCGGTTTATTAATAGAATCGTGTGGGTCGGTTTATTAATAGAATCGTGTGGGGCGGTTTATTAATAGAATCCTGTGGGTCGGTTTATTAATAGAATCGTGTGGGTCGGTTTATTAATAGAATCCTGTGGGTCGGTTTATTAATAGAATCGTGTGGGTCGGTTTATTAATAGAATCGTGTGGGTCGGTTTATTAATTGAATCGTGTGGGTCGGTTTATTAATGGAATCGTGTGGGTCGGTTTATTAATAGAATCGTGTGGGTCGGTTTATTAATTGAATCGTGTGGGTCAGTTTATTAATTGAATCGTGTGGGTCGGTTTATTAATAGAATCGTGTGGGTCGGTTTATTAATAGAATCGTGTGGGTCGGTTTATTAATAGAATCGTGTGGGTCGGTTTATTAATAGAATCGTGTGGGGCGGTTTATTAATGGAATCGTGTGGGGCGGTTTATTAATGGAATCGTGTGGGTCGGTTTATTAATTGAATCGTGTGGGTCGGTTTATTAATGGAATCGTGTGGGTCGGTTTATTAATGGAATCGTGTGGGGCGGTTTATTAATGGAATCGTGCGGGTCGGTTTATTAATGGAATCGTGTGGGGCGGTTTATTAATGGAATCGTGCGGGTCGGTTTATTAATGGAATCGTGTGGGTCGGTTTATTAATGGAATCGTGTGGGTCGGTTTATTAATGGAATCGTGTGGGTCAGTTTATTAATTGAATCGTGTGGGTCGGTTTATTAATAGAATCGTGTGGGTCGGTTTATTAATAGAATCGTGTGGGTCGGTTTATTAATGGAATCGTGTGGGTCGGTTTATTAATGGAATCGTGTGGGTCAGTTTATTAATTGAATCGTGTGGGTCGGTTTATTAATAGAATCGTGTGGGTCGGTTTATTAATAGAATCGTGTGGGTCGGTTTATTAATAGAATCGTGTGGGTCGGTTTATTAATAGAATCGTGTGGGGCGGTTTATTAATGGAATCGTGTGGGTCGGTTTATTAATGGAATCGTGTGGGTCGGTTTATTAATGGAATCGTGTGGGTCGGTTTATTAATGGAATCGTGTGGGTCGGTTTATTAATTGAATCGTGTGGGTCGGTTTATTAATGGAATCGTGTGGGTCGGTTTATTAATAGAATCGTGTGGGTCGGTTTATTAATGGAATCGTGTGGGTCGGTTTATTAATAGAATCGTGTGGGTCGGTTTATTAATTGAATCGTGTGGGTCGGTTTATTAATAGAATCGTGTGGGTCGGTTTATTAATAGAATCGTGTGGGTCGGTTTATTAATTGAATCGTGTGGGTCGGTTTATTAATGGAATCGTGTGGGTCGGTTTATTAATGGAATCGTGTGGGTCGGTTTATTAATTGAATCGTGTGGGTCGGTTTATTAATTGAATCGTGTGGGTCGGTTTATTAATGGAATCGTGTGGGTCAGTTTATTAATAGAATCGTGTGGGTCGGTTTATTAATTGAATCGTGTGGGTCGGTTTATTAATTGAATCGTGTGGGTCGGTTTATTAATTGAATCGTGTGGGTCGGTTTATTAATAGAATCGTGTGGGTCAGTTTATTAATTGAATCGTGTGGGTTGGTTTATTAATGGAATCGTGTGGGTCGGTTTATTAATAGAATCGTGTGGGTCGGTTTATTAATAGAATCGTGTGGGTCGGTTTATTAATTGAATCGTGTGGGTCGGTTTATTAATAGAATCGTGTGGGTCGGTTTATTAATAGAATCGTGTGGGTCGGTTTATTAATAGAAACGTGTGGGTCGGTTTATTAATAGAATCGTGTGGGTCGGTTTATTAATAGAATCGTGTGGGTCGGTTTATTAATAGAATCGTGTGGGGCGGTTTATTAATGGAATCGTGTGGGTCGGTTTATTAATGGAATCGTGTGGGTTGGTTTATTAATAGAATCGTGTGGGTCGGTTTATTAATGGAATCGTGTGGGTCGGTTTATCAATAGAATCGTGTGGGTCGGTTTATTAATAGAATCGTGTGGGTCGGTTTATTAATGGAATCGTGTGGGTCGGTTTATTAATAGAATCGTGTGGGGCGGTTTATTAATGGAATCGTGTGGGTCGGTTTATTAATAGAATCGTGTGGGTCAGTTTATTAATGGAATCGTGTGGGTCGGTTTATTAATAGAATCGTGTGGGTCAGTTTATTAATGGAATCGTGTGGGTCGGTTTATTAATGGAATCGTGTGGGTCAGTTTATTAATAGAATCGTGTGGGTCGGTTTATTAATAGAATCGTGTGGGTCGGTTTATGAATGGAATCGTGTGGGTCAGTTTATTAATAGAATCGTGTGGGTCGGTTTATTAATAGAATCGTGTGGGTCGGTTTATTAATGGAATCGTGTGGGTCGGTTTATTAATTGAATCGTGTGGGTCGGTTTATTAATTGAATCGTGTGGGTCGGTTTATTAATAGAATCGTGTGGGTCGGTTTATGAATGGAATCGTGTGGGTCAGTTTATTAATAGAATCGTGTGGGTCGGTTTATTAATAGAATCGTGTGGGTCGGTTTATTAATAGAATCGTGTGGGTCGGTTTATTAATTGAATCGTGTGGGTCGGTTTATCAATGGAATCGTGTGGGTCAGTTTATTAATAGAATCGTGTGGGTCGGTTTATGAATGGAATCGTGTGGGTCAGTTTATTAATAGAATCGTGTGGGTCAGTTTATTAATAGAATCGTGTGGGTCGGTTTATTAATGGAATCGTGTGGGTCGGTTTATTAATGGAATCGTGTGGGTCGGTTTATTAATAGAATCGTGTGGGTCGGTTTATTAATTGAATCGTGTGGGTCAGTTTATTAATAGAATCGTGTGGGTCGGTTTATTAATGGAATCGTGTGGGTCGGTTTATTAATAGAATCGTGTGGGTCGGTTTATTAATAGAATCGTGTGGGTCGGTTTATTAATTGAATCGTGTGGGTCGGTTTATTAATGGAATCGTGTGGGTCGGTTTATTAATGGAATCGTGTGGGTCGGTTTATTAATAGAATCGTGTGGGTCGGTTTATTAATTGAATCGTGTGGGTCGGTTTATTAATAGAATCGTGTGGGTCGGTTTATTAATAGAATCGTGTGGGTCGGTTTATTAATGGAATCGTGTGGGTCGGTTTATTAATGGAATCGTGTGGGTCGGTTTATTAATAGAATCGTGTGGGTCGGTTTATTAATTGAATCGTGTGGGTCGGTTTATTAATTGAATCGTGTGGGTCGGTTTATTAATAGAATCGTGTGGGTCGGTTTATTAATAGAATCGTGTGGGTCGGTTTATTAATGGAATCGTGTGGGTCAGTTTATTAATAGAATCGTGTGGGTCGGTTTATTAATAGAATCGTGTGGGGCGGTTTATTAATGGAATCGTGTGGGTCGGTTTATTAATAGAATCGTGTGGGTCGGTTTATTAATAGAATCGTGTGGGTCGGTTTATTAATAGAATCGTGTGGGTCGGTTTATTAATAGAATCGTGCGGGTCAGTTTATTAATGGAATCGTGTGGGTCGGTTTATTAATGGAATCGTGTGGGTCAGTTTATTAATGGAATCGTGTGGGTCGGTTTATTAATAGAATCGTGTGGGTCGGTTTATTAATTGAATCGTGTGGGTCGGTTTATTAATTGAATCCTGTGGGTCGGTTTATTAATAGAATCGTGTGGGTCGGTTTATTAATAGAATCGTGTGGGTCGGTTTATTAATAGAATCCTGTGGGTCGGTTTATTAATAGAATCGTGTGGGTCGGTTTATTAATAGAATCGTGTGGGTCGGTTTATTAATAGAATCGTGTGGGTCGGTTTATTAATAGAATCGTGTGGGTCGGTTTATTAATAGAATCGTGTGGGTCGGTTTATTAATGGAATCGTGTGGGTCGGTTTATTAATTGAATCGTGTGGGTCGGTTTATTAATTGAATCGTGTGGGTCGGTTTATTAATAGAATCGTGTGGGTCAGTTTATTAATAGAATCGTGTGGGTCGGTTTATTAATAGAATCGTGTGGGTCAGTTTATTAATTGAATCGTGTGGGTCGGTTTATTAATTGAATCGTGTGGGTCGGTTTATTAATAGAATCGTGTGGGTCGGTTTATTAATTGAATCGTGTGGGTCGGTTTATTAATGGAATCGTGTGGGTCAGTTTATTAATAGAATCGTGTGGGTCGGTTTATTAATTGAATCGTGTGGGTCGGTTTATTAATAGAATCGTGTGGGTCGGTTTATTAATAGAATCGTGTGGGTCGGTTTATTAATTGAATCGTGTGGGTCGGTTTATTAATAGAATCGTGTGGGTCGGTTTATTAATGGAATCGTGTGGGTCGGTTTATTAATGGAATCGTGTGGGTCGGTTTATTAATTGAATCGTGTGGGTCGGTTTATTAATTGAATCGTGTGGGTCGGTTTATTAATAGAATCGTGTGGGTCGGTTTATTAATAGAATCGTGTGGGTCGGTTTATTAATAGAATCGTGTGGGTCAGTTTATTAATTGAATCGTGTGGGTCAGTTTATTAATAGAATCGTGTGGGTCGGTTTATTAATAGAATCGTGTGGGTCGGTTTATTAATTGAATCGTGTGGGTCGGTTTATTAATTGAATCGTGTGGGTCGGTTTATTAATTGAATCGTGTGGGTCGGTTTATTAATGGAATCGTGTGGGTCGGTTTATTAATAGAATCGTGTGGGTCGGTTTATTAATTGAATCGTGTGGGTCAGTTTATTAATAGAATCGTGTGGGTCGGTTTATTAATAGAATCGTGTGGGTCAGTTTATTAATGGAATCGTGTGGGTCGGTTTATTAATAGAATCGTGTGGGTCGGTTTATTAATAGAATCGTGTGGGTCAGTTTATTAATGGAATCGTGTGGGTCGGTTTATTAATGGAATCGTGTGGGTCGGTTTATTAATGGAATCGTGTGGGTCGGTTTATTAATAGAATCGTGTGGGTCGGTTTATTAATAGAATCGTGTGGGTCAGTTTATTAATGGAATCGTGTGGGTCGGTTTATTAATAGAATCGTGTGGGTCGGTTTATTAATAGAATCGTGTGGGTCAGTTTATTAATGGAATCGTGTGGGTCGGTTTATTAATGGAATCGTGTGGGTCGGTTTATTAATGGAATCGTGTGGGTCGGTTTATTAATTGAATCGTGTGGGTCGGTTTATTAATTGAATCGTGTGGGTCGGTTTATTAATGGAATCGTGTGGGTCGGTTTATTAATAGAATCGTGTGGGTCGGTTTATTAATTGAATCGTGTGGGTCGGTTTATTAATGGAATCGTGTGGGTCGGTTTATTAATTGAATCGTGTGGGTCGGTTTATTAATAGAATCGTGTGGGTCGGTTTATTAATTGAATCGTGTGGGTCGGTTTATTAATAGAATCGTGTGGGTCGGTTTATTAATTGAATCGTGTGGGTCGGTTTATTAATGGAATCGTGTGGGTCGGTTTATTAATAGAATCGTGTGGGTCGGTTTATTAATAGAATCGTGTGGGTCGGTTTATTAATAGAATCGTGTGGGTCGGTTTATTAATGGAATCGTGTGGGTCGGTTTATTAATAGAATCGTGTGGGTCGGTTTATTAATAGAATCGTGTGGGTCGGTTTATTAATAGAATCGTGTGGGTCGGTTTATTAATAGAATCGTGTGGGTCGGTTTATTAATAGAATCGTGTGGGTCAGTTTATTAATAGAATCGTGTGGGTCGGTTTATTAATAGAATCGTGTGGGTCGGTTTATTAATAGAATCGTGTGGGTCGGTTTATTAATAGAATCGTGTGGGTCGGTTTATTAATAGAATCGTGTGGGTCGGTTTATTAATAGAATCGTGTGGGTCGGTTTATTAATAGAATCGTGTGGGTCGGTTTATTAATGGAATCGTGTGGGTCGGTTTATTAATAGAATCGTGTGGGTCGGTTTATTAATAGAATCGTGTGGGTCGGTTTATTAATGGAATCGTGTGGGTCGGTTTATTAATGGAATCGTGTGGGTCAGTTTATTAATGGAATCGTGTGGGTCGGTTTATTAATAGAATCGTGTGGGTCGGTTTATTAATAGAATCGTGTGGGTCGGTTTATTAATAGAATCGTGTGGGTCGGTTTATTAATAGAATCGTGTGGGTCAGTTTATTAATTGAATCGTGTGGGTCGGTTTATTAATAGAATCGTGTGGGTCGGTTTATTAATTGAATCGTGTGGGTCGGTTTATTAATAGAATCGTGTGGGTCAGTTTATTAATTGAATCGTGTGGGTCGGTTTATTAATAGAATCGTGTGGGTCGGTTTATTAATAGAATCGTGTGGGTCGGTTTATTAATAGAATCGTGTGGGTCGGTTTATTAATAGAATCGTGTGGGTCGGTTTATTAATAGAATCGTGTGGGTCGGTTTATTAATGGAATCGTGTGGGTCGGTTTATTAATAGAATCGTGTGGGTCGGTTTATTAATAGAATCGTGTGGGTCGGTTTATTAATAGAATCGTGTGGGTCGGTTTATTAATGGAATCGTGTGGGTCAGTTTATTAATGGAATCGTGTGGGTCGGTTTATTAATAGAATCGTGTGGGTCGGTTTATTAATAGAATCGTGTGGGTCGGTTTATTAATAGAATCGTGTGGGTCGGTTTATTAATGGAATCGTGTGGGTCGGTTTATTAATAGAATCGTGTGGGTCGGTTTATTAATAGAATCGTGTGGGTCGGTTTATTAATAGAATCGTGTGGGTCGGTTTATTAATTGAATCGTGTGGGTCAGTTTATTAATGGAATCGTGTGGGTCGGTTTATTAATAGAATCGTGTGGGTCGGTTTATTAATAGAATCGTGTGGGTCGGTTTATTAATTGAATCGTGTGGGTCAGTTTATTAATTGAATCGTGTGGGTCGGTTTATTAATAGAATCGTGTGGGTCGGTTTATTAATTGAATCGTGTGGGTCGGTTTATTAATTGAATCGTGTGGGTCAGTTTATTAATAGAATCGTGTGGGTCGGTTTATTAATGGAATCGTGTGGGTCGGTTTATTAATTGAATCGTGTGGGTCGGTTTATTAATTGAATCGTGTGGGTCGGTTTATTAATGGAATCGTGTGGGTCGGTTTATTAATGGAATCGTGTGGGTCGGTTTATTAATTGAATCGTGTGGGTCGGTTTATTAATTGAATCGTGTGGGTCGGTTTATTAATAGAATCGTGTGGGTCGGTTTATTAATTGAATCGTGTGGGTCGGTTTATTAATAGAAACGTGTGGGTCGGTTTATTAATTGAATCGTGTGGGTCGGTTTATTAATTGAATCGTGCGGGTCAGTTTATTAATAGAAACGTGTGGGTCGGTTTATTAATTGAATCGTGTGGGTCGGTTTATTAATTGAATCGTGTGGGTCGGTTTATTAATGGAATCGTGTGGGTCGGTTTATTAATTGAATCGTGTGGGTCGGTTTATTAATTGAATCGTGTGGGTCGGTTTATTAATAGAATCGTGTGGGTCGGTTTATTAATTGAATCGTGTGGGTCGGTTTATTAATTGAATCGTGTGGGTCGGTTTATTAATTGAATCGTGTGGGTCGGTTTATTAATGGAATCGTGTGGGTCGGTTTATTAATTGAATCGTGTGGGTCGGTTTATTAATGGAATCGTGTGGGTCGGTTTATTAATTGAATCGTGTGGGTCGGTTTATTAATTGAATCGTGTGGGTCGGTTTATTAATGGAATCGTGTGGGTCAGTTTATTAATGGAATCGTGTGGGTCGGTTTATTAATGGAATCGTGTGGGTCAGTTTATTAATGGAATCGTGTGGGTCGGTTTATTAATGGAATCGTGTGGGTCGGTTTATTAATGGAATCGTGTGGGTCGGTTTATTAATAGAATCGTGTGGGTCAGTTTATTAATGGAATCGTGTGGGTCGGTTTATTAATGGAATCGTGTGGGTCGGTTTATTAATGGAATCGTGTGGGTCGGTTTATTAATTGAATCGTGTGGGTCGGTTTATTAATAGAATCGTGTGGGTCGGTTTATTAATTGAATCGTGTGGGTCGGTTTATTAATAGAAACGTGTGGGTCGGTTTATTAATTGAATCGTGTGGGTCGGTTTATTAATTGAATCGTGCGGGTCAGTTTATTAATAGAAACGTGTGGGTCGGTTTATTAATAGAATCGTGTGGGTCGGTTTATTAATAGAATCGTGTGGGTCGGTTTATTAATTGAATCGTGTGGGTCGGTTTATTAATAGAATCGTGTGGGTCGGTTTATTAATAGAATCGTGTGGGTCGGTTTATTAATTGAATCGTGTGGGTCGGTTTATTAATTGAATCGTGTGGGTCGGTTTATTAATAGAATCGTGTGGGTCGGTTTATTAATAGAAACGTGTGGGTCGGTTTATTAATAGAATCGTGTGGGTCAGTTTATTAATAGAAACGTGTGGGTCAGTTTATTAATGGAATCGTGTGGGTCGGTTTATTAATAGAATCGTGTGGGTCAGTTTATTAATGGAATCGTGTGGGTCGGTTTATTAATAGAATCGTGTGGGTCGGTTTATTAATAGAATCGTGTGGGTCGGTTTATTAATTGAATCGTGTGGGTCGGTTTATTAATAGAATCGTGTGGGTCGGTTTATTAATTGAATCGTGTGGGTCGGTTTATTAATAGAATCGTGTGGGTCAGTTTATTAATAGAATCGTGTGGGTCGGTTTATTAATGGAATCGTGTGGGTCGGTTTATTAATAGAAACGTGTGGGTCGGTTTATTAATAGAATCGTGTGGGTCAGTTTATTAATGGAATCGTGTGGGTCGGTTTATTAATAGAATCGTGTGGGTCGGTTTATTAATTGAATCGTGTGGGTCGGTTTATTAATTGAATCGTGTGGGTCGGTTTATTAATAGAATCGTGTGGGTCAGTTTATTAATAGAAACGTGTGGGTCGGTTTATTAATAGAATCGTGTGGGTCGGTTTATTAATTGAATCGTGTGGGTCGGTTTATTAATGGAATCGTGTGGGTCGGTTTATTAATAGAATCGTGTGGGTCGGTTTATTAATTGAATCGTGTGGGTCGGTTTATTAATTGAATCGTGTGGGTCGGTTTATTAATAGAATCGTGTGGGTCGGTTTATTAATTGAATCGTGTGGGTCGGTTTATTAATAGAATCGTGTGGGTCGGTTTATTAATGGAATCGTGTGGGTCGGTTTATTAATGGAATCGTGTGGGTCGGTTTATTAATAGAATCGTGTGGGTCGGTTTATTAATTGAATCGTGTGGGTCAGTTTATTAATGGAATCGTGTGGGTCGGTTTATTAATTGAATCGTGTGGGTCGGTTTATTAATTGAATCGTGTGGGTCAGTTTATTAATGGAATCGTGTGGGTCGGTTTATTAATAGAATCGTGTGGGTCGGTTTATTAATGGAATCGTGTGGGTCGGTTTATTAATAGAATCGTGTGGGTCAGTTTATTAATAGAATCGTGTGGGTCGGTTTATTAATGGAATCGTGTGGGTCGGTTTATTAATGGAATCGTGTGGGTCAGTTTATTAATAGAATCGTGTGGGTCGGTTTATTAATGGAATCGTGTGGGTCGGTTTATTAATGGAATCGTGTGGGTCAGTTTATTAATAGAATCGTGTGGGTCGGTTTATTAATTGAATCGTGTGGGTCGGTTTATTAATAGAATCGTGTGGGTCGGTTTATTAATGGAATCGTGTGGGTCAGTTTATTAATAGAATCGTGTGGGTCGGTTTATTAATTGAATCGTGTGGGTCGGTTTATTAATAGAATCGTGTGGGTCGGTTTATTAATGGAATCGTGTGGGTCGGTTTATTAATGGAATCGTGTGGGTCGGTTTATTAATAGAATCGTGTGGGTCGGTTTATTAATTGAATCGTGTGGGTCGGTTTATTAATAGAATCGTGTGGGTCGGTTTATTAATAGAATCGTGTGGGTCGGTTTATTAATGGAATCGTGTGGGTCGGTTTATTAATAGAATCGTGTGGGTCGGTTTATTAATAGAATCGTGTGGGTCGGTTTATTAATTGAATCGTGTGGGTCGGTTTATTAATAGAATCGTGTGGGTCGGTTTATTAATTGAATCGTGTGGGTCGGTTTATTAATGGAATCGTGTGGGTCGGTTTATTAATAGAATCGTGTGGGTCGGTTTATTAATAGAATCGTGTGGGTCGGTTTATTAATTGAATCGTGTGGGTCGGTTTATTAATAGAATCGTGTGGGTCGGTTTATTAATGGAATCGTGTGGGTCGGTTTATTAATGGAATCGTGTGGGTCGGTTTATTAATTGAATCGTGTGGGTCGGTTTATTAATGGAATCGTGTGGGTCGGTTTATTAATGGAATCGTGTGGGTCGGTTTATTAATTGAATCGTGTGGGTCAGTTTATTAATGGAATCGTGTGGGTCGGTTTATTAATTGAATCGTGTGGGTCGGTTTATTAATTGAATCGTGTGGGTCAGTTTATTAATGGAATCGTGTGGGTCGGTTTATTAATGGAATCGTGTGGGTCGGTTTATTAATGGAATCGTGTGGGTCGGTTTATTAATGGAATCGTGTGGGTCGGTTTATTAATAGAATCGTGTGGGTCGGTTTATTAATGGAATCGTGTGGGTCGGTTTATTAATAGAATCGTGTGGGTCGGTTTATTAATAGAATCGTGTGGGTCGGTTTATTAATTGAATCGTGTGGGTCGGTTTATTAATAGAATCGTGTGGGTCAGTTTATTAATAGAATCGTGTGGGTCGGTTTATTAATGGAATCGTGTGGGTCAGTTTATTAATTGAATCGTGTGGGTCGGTTTATTAATAGAATCGTGTGGGTCGGTTTATTAATTGAATCGTGTGGGTCGGTTTATTAATGGAATCGTGTGGGTCAGTTTATTAATTGAATCGTGTGGGTCGGTTTATTAATAGAATCGTGTGGGTCGGTTTATTAATAGAATCGTGTGGGTCGGTTTATTAATTGAATCGTGTGGGTCGGTTTATTAATAGAATCGTGTGGGTCAGTTTATTAATAGAATCGTGTGGGTCGGTTTATTAATTGAATCGTGTGGGTCGGTTTATTAATTGAATCGTGTGGGTCGGTTTATTAATGGAATCGTGTGGGTCGGTTTATTAATAGAATCGTGTGGGTCGGTTTATTAATGGAATCGTGTGGGTCGGTTTATTAATTGAATCGTGTGGGTCGGTTTATTAATGGAATCGTGTGGGTCGGTTTATTAATAGAATCGTGTGGGTCGGTTTATTAATTGAATCGTGTGGGTCGGTTTATTAATAGAATCGTGTGGGTCAGTTTATTAATAGAATCGTGTGGGTCGGTTTATTAATAGAATCGTGTGGGTCGGTTTATTAATTGAATCGTGTGGGTCGGTTTATTAATAGAATCGTGTGGGTCAGTTTATTAATAGAATCGTGTGGGTCGGTTTATTAATTGAATCGTGTGGGTCGGTTTATTAATAGAATCGTGTGGGTCGGTTTATTAATTGAATCGTGTGGGTCGGTTTATTAATTGAATCGTGTGGGTCGGTTTATTAATGGAATCGTGTGGGTCAGTTTATTAATTGAATCGTGTGGGTCGGTTTATTAATGGAATCGTGTGGGGCGGTTTATTAATTGAATCGTGTGGGTCGGTTTATTAATGGAATCGTGTGGGTCGGTTTATTAATAGAATCGTGTGGGTCGGTTTATTAATTGAATCGTGTGGGTCGGTTTATTAATAGAATCGTGTGGGTCGGTTTATTAATAGAATCGTGTGGGTCGGTTTATTAATGGAATCGTGTGGGTCGGTTTATTAATAGAATCGTGTGGGTCGGTTTATTAATAGAATCGTGTGGGTCGGTTTATTAATGGAATCGTGTGGGTCGGTTTATTAATTGAATCGTGTGGGTCGGTTTATTAATAGAATCGTGTGGGTCGGTTTATTAATTGAATCGTGTGGGTCGGTTTATTAATAGAATCGTGTGGGTCGGTTTATTAATTGAAACGTGCGGGTCGGTTTATTAATAGAATCGTGTGGGTCGGTTTATTAATAGAATCGTGTGGGTCGGTTTATTAATGGAATCGTGTGGGTCGGTTTATTAATGGAATCGTGTGGGTCGGTTTATTAATAGAATCGTGTGGGTCGGTTTATTAATAGAATCGTGTGGGTCGGTTTATTAATAGAATCGTGTGGGTCGGTTTATTAATAGAATCGTGTGGGTCGGTTTATTAATAGAATCGTGTGGGTCGGTTTATTAATGGAATCGTGTGGGTCGGTTTATTAATGGAATCCTGTGGGTCGGTTTATTAATAGAATCGTGTGGGTCGGTTTATTAATAGAATCGTGTGGGTCGGTTTATTAATTGAATCTTGTGGGTCGGTTTATTAATTGAATCGTGTGGGTCGGTTTATTAATGGAATCGTGTGGGTCGGTTTATTAATAGAAACGTGTGGGTCAGTTTATTAATTGAATCGTGTGGGTCGGTTTATTAATAGAATCGTGTGGGTCGGTTTATTAATAGAATCGTGTGGGTCGGTTTATTAATAGAATCGTGTGGGTCGGTTTATTAATAGAATCGTGTGGGTCGGTTTATTAATTGAATCTTGTGGGTCGGTTTATTAATTGAATCGTGTGGGTCGGTTTATTAATGGAATCGTGTGGGTCGGTTTATTAATAGAAACGTGTGGGTCAGTTTATTAATTGAATCGTGTGGGTCAGTTTATTAATAGAATCGTGTGGGTCGGTTTATTAATTGAATCGTGTGGGTCGGTTTATTAATTGAATCGTGTGGGTCGGTTTATTAATTGAATCGTGTGGGTCGGTTTATTAATTGAATCGTGTGGGTCGGTTTATTAATAGAATCGTGTGGGTCGGTTTATTAATAGAATCGTGTGGGTCGGTTTATTAATTGAATCGTGTGGGTCGGTTTATTAATGGAATCGTGTGGGTCGGTTTATTAATTGAATCGTGTGGGTCGGTTTATTAATAGAATCGTGTGGGTCAGTTTATTAATAGAAACGTGTGGGTCAGTTTATTAATAGAAACGTGTGGGTCGGTTTATTAATAGAATCGTGTGGGTCGGTTTATTAATGGAATCGTGTGGGTCAGTTTATTAATGGAATCGTGTGGGTCAGTTTATTAATGGAATCGTGTGGGTCGGTTTATTAATAGAATCGTGTGGGTCGGTTTATTAATAGAATCGTGTGGGTCGGTTTATTAATTGAATCGTGTGGGTCGGTTTATTAATGGAATCGTGTGGGTCGGTTTATTAATTGAATCGTGTGGGTCGGTTTATTAATAGAATCGTGTGGGTCAGTTTATTAATTGAATCGTGTGGGTCGGTTTATTAATGGAATCGTGTGGGTCAGTTTATTAATGGAATCGTGTGGGTCAGTTTATTAATGGAATCGTGTGGGTCGGTTTATTAATCGAATCGTGTGGGTCGGTTTATTAATAGAATCGTGTGGGTCGGTTTATTAATTGAATCGTGTGGGTCGGTTTATTAATAGAATCGTGTGGGTCAGTTTATTAATTGAATCGTGTGGGTCGGTTTATTAATGGAATCGTGTGGGTCAGTTTATTAATGGAATCGTGTGGGTCAGTTTATTAATGGAATCGTGTGGGTCGGTTTATTAATTGAATCGTGTGGGTCGGTTTATTAATTGAATCGTGTGGGTCGGTTTATTAATAGAATCGTGTGGGTCAGTTTATTAATTGAATCGTGTGGGTCGGTTTATTAATGGAATCGTGTGGGTCAGTTTATTAATGGAATCGTGTGGGTCAGTTTATTAATGGAATCGTGTGGGTCGGTTTATTAATAGAATCGTGTGGGTCGGTTTATTAATAGAATCGTGTGGGTCGGTTTATTAATGGAATCGTGTGGGTCGGTTTATTAATGGAATCGTGTGGGTCAGTTTATTAATGGAATCGTGTGGGTCGGTTTATTAATAGAATCGTGTGGGTCGGTTTATTAATGGAATCGTGTGGGTCGGTTTATTAATAGAATCGTGTGGGTCTGTTTATTAATAGAATCGTGTGGGTCGGTTTATTAATGGAATCGTGTGGGTCAGTTTATTAATGGAATCGTGTGGGTCGGTTTATTAATAGAATCGTGTGGGTCGGTTTATTAATAGAATCGTGTGGGTCGGTTTATTAATAGAATCGTGTGGGTCGGTTTATTAATTGAATCGTGTGGGTCGGTTTATTAATGGAATCGTGTGGGTCGGTTTATTAATTGAATCGTGTGGGTCGGTTTATTAATAGAATCGTGTGGGTCGGTTTATTAATAGAATCGTGTGGGTCGGTTTATTAATAGAATCGTGTGGGTCGGTTTATTAATAGAATCGTGTGGGTCGGTTTATTAATTGAATCGTGTGGGTCGGTTTATTAATAGAATCGTGTGGGTCGGTTTATTAATGGAATCGTGTGGGTCGGTTTATTAATGGAATCGTGTGGGTCGGTTTATTAATAGAATCGTGTGGGTCAGTTTATTAATAGAATCGTGTGGGTCGGTTTATTAATTGAATCGTGTGGGTCGGTTTATTAATTGAATCGTGTGGGTCGGTTTATTAATAGAATCGTGTGGGTCAGTTTATTAATAGAATCGTGTGGGTCGGTTTATTAATTGAATCGTGTGGGTCGGTTTATTAATTGAATCGTGTGGGTCGGTTTATTAATGGAATCGTGTGGGTCAGTTTATTAATAGAATCGTGTGGGTCGGTTTATTAATGGAATCGTGTGGGTCGGTTTATTAATGGAATCGTGTGGGTCAGTTTATTAATAGAATCGTGTGGGTCGGTTTATTAATAGAATCGTGTGGGTCGGTTTATTAATAGAATCGTGTGGGTCGGTTTATTAATAGAATCGTGTGGGTCGGTTTATTAATAGAATCGTGTGGGTCGGTTTATTAATAGAATCGTGTGGGTCGGTTTATTAATTGAATCGTGTGGGTCGGTTTATTAATGGAATCGTGTGGGTCGGTTTATTAATGGAATCGTGTGGGTCGGTTTATTAATAGAATCGTGTGGGTCGGTTTATTAATAGAATCGTGTGGGTCGGTTTATTAATTGAATCGTGTGGGTCGGTTTATTAATAGAATCGTGTGGGTCGGTTTATTAATAGAATCGTGTGGGTCGGTTTATTAATGGAATCGTGTGGGTCGGTTTATTAATAGAATCGTGTGGGTCGGTTTATTAATAGAATCGTGTGGGTCGGTTTATTAATTGAATCGTGTGGGTCGGTTTATTAATAGAATCGTGTGGGTCGGTTTATTAATTGAATCGTGTGGGTCGGTTTATTAATAGAATCGTGCGGGTCGGTTTATTAATAGAATCGTGTGGGTCGGTTTATTAATAGAATCGTGCGGGTCGGTTTATTAATAGAATCGTGTGGGTCGGTTTATTAATAGAATCGTGTGGGTCAGTTTATTAATAGAATCGTGTGGGTCGGTTTATTAATAGAATCGTGTGGGTCGGTTTATTAATTGAATCGTGTGGGTCGGTTTATTAATAGAATCGTGTGGGTCGGTTTATTAATAGAATCGTGTGGGTCGGTTTATTAATTGAATCGTGTGGGTCGGTTTATTAATGGAATCGTGTGGGTCGGTTTATTAATAGAATCGTGTGGGTCGGTTTATTAATAGAATCGTGTGGGTCGGTTTATTAATAGAATCGTGTGGGTCAGTTTATTAATGGAATCGTGTGGGTCGGTTTATTAATTGAATCGTGTGGGTCAGTTTATTAATAGAATCGTGTGGGTCGGTTTATTAATTGAATCGTGTGGGTCGGTTTATTAATTGAATCGTGTGGGTCAGTTTATTAATAGAATCGTGTGGGTCGGTTTATTAATTGAATCGTGTGGGTCGGTTTATTAATGGAATCGTGTGGGTCGGTTTATTAATAGAATCGTGTGGGTCGGTTTATTAATAGAATCGTGCGGGTCGGTTTATTAATAGAATCGTGTGGGTCAGTTTATTAATGGAATCGTGTGGGTCGGTTTATTAATGGAATCGTGTGGGTCGGTTTATTAATAGAAACGTGTGGGTCGGTTTATTAATTGAATCGTGTGGGTCGGTTTATTAATAGAATCGTGTGGGTCGGTTTATTAATAGAATCGTGTGGGTCGGTTTATTAATGGAATCGTGTGGGTCGGTTTATTAATAGAATCGTGTGGGTCAGTTTATTAATTGAATCGTGTGGGTCGGTTTATTAATTGAATCGTGTGGGTCGGTTTATTAATGGAATCGTGTGGGTCGGTTTATTAATGGAATCGTGTGGGTCGGTTTATTAATGGAATCGTGTGGGTCGGTTTATTAATGGAATCGTGGGGGTCGGTTTATTAATTGAATCGTGCGGGTCGGTTTATTAATGGAATCGTGTGGGTCGGTTTATTAATTGAATCGTGGGGGTCGGTTTATTAATTGAATCGTGCGGGTCGGTTTATTAATTGAATCGTGTGGGTCGGTTTATTAATGGAATCGTGTGGGTCAGTTTATTAATGGAATCGTGTGGGTCGGTTTATCAATGGAATCGTGCGGGTCAGTTCGTCAGTGAGATAATTTGGTCTATTTAATATATCACCACTGAGATTGATCGATTTTCATTATGTAAAGTGTTATCGGCCATATGGACCTAAGTTTGGGCACAGTTCTGGTCTCCATATCACACTTGGAGCACTGGGCACAGTTCTGGTCTCCATATCACACTTGGAGCACTGGGCACAGTTCTGGTCTCCATATCACACTTGGAGCACTGAGCACAGTTCTGGTCTCCATATCACACTTGGAACACTGGGCACAGTTCTGGTCTCCATATCACACTTGGAGCACTGAGCACAGTTCTGGTCTCCATATCACACTTGGAGCACTGAGCACAGTTCTGGTCTCCATATCACACTTGGAACACTGGGCACAGTTCTGGTCTCCATATCACACTTGGAGCACTGGGCACAGTTCTGGTCTCCATATCACACTTGGAGCACTGAGCACAGTTCTGGTCTCCATATCACACTTGGAACACTGGGCACAGTTCTGGTCTCCATATCACACTTGGAGCACTGAGCACAGTTCTGGTCTCCATATCACACTTGGAACACTGGGCACAGTTCTGGTCTCCATATCACACTTGGAGCACTGGGCACAGTTCTGGTCTCCATATCACACTTGGAGCACTGGGCACAGTTCTGGTCTCCATATCACACTTGGAGCACTGGGCACAGTTCTGGTCTCCATATCACACTTGGAGCACTGGGCACAGTTCTGGTCTCCATATCACACTTGGAGCACTGGGCACAGTTCTGGTCTCCATATCACACTTGGAGCACTGGGCACAGTTCTGGTCTCCATATTATAAACAGGATATAGAGGCACTGGAGAAGGTGCAAAAAAGATTTACATTGATGATCCCAGAACTGAGAGGTTATAACTATCAGGAAAGTCTGAACAGACTGGGGCTCTTTTCTCTAGAAGACTGAGGGGTGACCTGATAGAGGTCTTTAAAATTATGAAGGGGTTCGATAGGGTAGACGTAGAGAAAATGTTTCCACTTGTGGGGGAGACCAGAACGAGGGGGCCATCAATATAAGAGAGTCACTAATAAATCCAATCGGGGAATTCAGGAGAAACTTCTTTACCCAGAGAGCGGTGAGAATGTGGAACTCACTCCCACATGGAGTGGTCGAGGGGAATAGAATCGATGGATTTAAGGGGAAGCTCGATAAACACATGAGGGAGAAAGGAATAGAAGGAGAGGGTGATAGGGTGAGATGGAGTCGGGAGGGAGGAGGCTCGTGTGGAGCATAAACACCGGGATAGCCCAGATGGGCCGAATGGCCTGTTTCTGTGCTGTAAAATTCTGTGTCACTCCATGCAAGGCAGGTGGATGGAGTTTGGATACAGATCGGCCATGATGTAATTGAAAGGCGGGACAGGCCTGAGGGGCTGAATGGCCTCCTCCTGTTGCTATGAGTTACGGTCTCTGCCTTGGTTTTTCCGATTGGCTTACATTATCGCCAGGTCAGCCGGTTCGTGACCCCTTCACTGACCTCTGAACTCATGGGATGGGTGCAGTGATTCCCCTCCCCGCCCCATTCTATTGGAAAGAACTATTTGGGCCGATTTGCCCCACTCTCAGTGTGTGTCGATCCTCAACAAAAAGGTAGTCCCCTTTTTCTTTCTTTGCCATTTTCGGAAGGTCTCGCAAATCCAGAAAGAGCTCATTGGGTTTGTTCTGAGCTTGAGTTTTGAAAGCCTGTAGGTGTCGGCCGTGCCTCAGTGGGGCCTCACTCTCACCCCTCGGAGTCGGAAGGTCGAGGGTTCGAGCCCCCCTCTCACTCCAGAGACTCGAGCCCCGTAATCCAGGCCCCGACACTCCCCCCGGTGCCGGTACTGAGGGAGCGCCGCACTGTCGGAGGGTCAGTACTGAGGGAGTGCCGCACTGTGGGAGGGTCAGTACTGAGGGAGCGCCGCACTGTCGGAGGGTCTGTACTGAGGGAGCGCCGCACTGTCGGAGGGTCGGTACTGAGGGAGCGCCGCACTGTCGGAGGGTCTGTACTGAGGGAGCGCCGCACTGTCGGAGGGTCAGTACTGAGGGAGCGCCGCACTGTGGGAGGGTCGGTACTGAGGGAGCGCCGCACTGTCGGAGGGTCGGTACTGAGGGAGCGCCGCACTGTGGGAGGGTCAGTACTGAGGGAGCGCCGCACTGTCGGAGGGTCAGTACTGAGGGAGCGCCGCACTATCGGAGGGTCAGTACTGAGGGAGCGCCGCACTGTCGGAGGGTCAGTACTGAGGGAGCGCCGCACTGTCAGAGGGTCGGTACTGAGGGAGCGCCGCACTGTCGGAGGGTCGGTACTGAGGGAGCGCCGCACTGTCGGAGGGGCCGTCTTTCGGGATGAGACGCTAAACCGAGACCCCCACCCCGTCTGCCCTCTCAGGTGGGACGTCAAAGATCCCACGGCCGCTATTGGAGGAAGAGCAGAGGGAGGGGGAGTTCTCCCCGGGGTCCTGGGGCCGATATTTATCCCTCGACCAACATCACTAAAAGAACAGATGATCTGGTCATTATCACACTGCTGTTTGTGGGATCTTACTGTGCACCGATTGGGTGCTGCATGTCCGATACAGAGTAAAGCTCCCTCTAAACTGTCCCATCAAACACTCCCAGGGCAGGTACAGGGTTAGATACAGAGTAAAGCTCCCTCTACACTGTCCCATCAAACACTCCCAGGGCAGGTACAGGGTTAGATACAGAGTAAAGCTCCCTCTACACTGTCCCATCAAACACTCCCAGGGCAGGTACAGGGTTAGATACAGAGTAAAGCTCCCTCTACACTGTCCCGTCAAACACTCTCAGGGCAGGTACAGGGTTAGATACAGAGTAAAGCTCCCTCTACACTGTCCCGTCAAACACTCTCAGGGCAGGTACAGGGTTAGATACAGAGTAAAGCTCCCTCTACACTGTCCCATCAAACACTCCCAGGGCAGGTACAGGGTTAGATACAGAGTAAAGCTCCCTCTGCACTGTCCCATCAAACACTCCCAGGGCAGGTACAGGGTTAGATACAGAGTAAAGCTCCCTCTACACTGTCCCATCAAACACTCTCAGGGCAGGTACAGGGTTAGATACAGAGTAAAGCTCCCTCTACACTGTCCCGTCAAACACTCTCAGGGCAGGTACAGGGTTAGATACAGAGTAAAGCTCCCTCTACACTGTCCCATCAAACACTCCCAGGGCAGGTACAGGGTTAGATACAGAGTAAAGCTCCCTCTGCACTGTCCCATCAAACACTCCCAGGGCAGGTACAGGGTTAGATACAGAGTAAAGCTCCCTCTACACTGTCCCATCAAACACTCCCAGGGCAGGTACAGGGTTAGATACAGAGTAAAGCTCCCTCTACACTGTCCCGTCAAACACTCTCAGGGCAGGTACAGGGTTCGATACAGAGTAAAGCTCCCTCTACACTGTCCCATCAAACACTCCCAGGGCAGGTACAGGGTTAGATACAGAGTAAAGCTCCCTCTACACTGTCCCATCAAACACTCCCAGGGCAGGTACAGGGTTAGATACAGAGTAAAGCTCCCTCTACACTGTCCCATCAAACACTCCCAGGCGCAGGTACAGGGTTAGATACAGAGTAAAGCTCCCTCTACACTGTCCCGTCAAAAACTCCCAGGGCAGGTACAGGGTTAGATACAGAGTAAAGCTCCCTCTACACTGTCCCATCAAACACTCCCAGGGCAGGTACAGGGTTAGATACAGAGTAAAGCTCCCTCTACACTGTCCCGTCAAACACTCCCAGGGCAGGTACAGGGTTCGATACAGAGTAAAGCTCCCTCTACACTGTCCCATCAAACACTCCCAGGGCAGGTACAGGGTTAGATACAGAGTAAAGCTCCTTCTACACTGTCCCATCAAACACTCCCAGGGCAGGTACAGGGTTAGATACAGAGTAAAGCTCCCTCTACACTGTCCCATCAAACACTCCCAGAGCAGGTACAGGGTTCGATACAGAGTAAAGCTCCCTCTACACTGTCCCATCAAACACTCCCAGGGCAGGTACAGGGTTAGATACAGAGTAAAGCTCCCTCTACACTGTCCCATCAAACATTCCCAGGGCAGATACAGGGTTAGATACAGAGTAAAGCTCCCTCTACACTGTCCCGTCAAACACTCCCAGGGCAGGTACAGGGTTAGATACAGAGTAAAGCTCCCTCTACACTGTCCCATCAAACACTCCCAGGGCAGGTACAGGGTTAGATACAGAGTAAAGCTCCCTCTGCACTGTCCCATCAAACACTCCCAGGGCAGGTACAGGGTTAGATACAGAGTAAAGCTCCCTCTACACTGTCCCATCAAACACTCCCAGGGCAGGTACAGGGTTAGATACAGAGTAAAGCTCCCTCTACACTGTCCCGTCAAACACTCTCAGGGCAGGTACAGGGTTCGATACAGAGTAAAGCTCCCTCTACACTGTCCCATCAAACACTCCCAGGGCAGGTACAGGGTTAGATACAGAGTAAAGCTCCCTCTACACTGTCCCATCAAACACTCCCAGGGCAGGTACAGGGTTAGATACAGAGTAAAGCTCCCTCTACACTGTCCCATCAAACACTCCCAGGCGCAGGTACAGGGTTAGATACAGAGTAAAGCTCCCTCTACACTGTCCCGTCAAAAACTCCCAGGGCAGGTACAGGGTTAGATACAGAGTAAAGCTCCCTCTACACTGTCCCATCAAACACTCCCAGGGCAGGTACAGGGTTAGATACAGAGTAAAGCTCCCTCTACACTGTCCCGTCAAACACTCCCAGGGCAGGTACAGGGTTCGATACAGAGTAAAGCTCCCTCTACACTGTCCCATCAAACACTCCCAGGGCAGGTACAGGGTTAGATACAGAGTAAAGCTCCTTCTACACTGTCCCATCAAACACTCCCAGGGCAGGTACAGGGTTAGATACAGAGTAAAGCTCCCTCTACACTGTCCCATCAAACACTCCCAGAGCAGGTACAGGGTTCGATACAGAGTAAAGCTCCCTCTACACTGTCCCATCAAACACTCCCAGGGCAGGTACAGGGTTAGATACAGAGTAAAGCTCCCTCTACACTGTCCCATCAAACATTCCCAGGGCAGATACAGGGTTAGATACAGAGTAAAGCTCCCTCTACACTGTCCCGTCAAACACTCCCAGGGCAGGTACAGGGTTAGATACAGAGTAAAGCTCCCTCTACACTGTCCCATCAAACACTCCCAGGGCAGGTACAGGGTTAGATACAGAGTAAAGCTCCCTCTACACTGTCCCGTCAAACACTCCCAGGGCAGGTACAGGGTGAGATACAGAGTAAAGCTCCCTCTACACTGTCCCATCAAACACTCCCAGGGCAGGTACAGGGTTAGATACAGAGTAAAGCTCCCTCTACACTGTCCCGTCAAACACTCCCAGGGCAGGTACAGGGTTAGATACAGAGTAAAGCTCCCTCTACACTGTCCCATCAAACATTCCCAGGGCAGATACAGGGTTAGATACAGAGTAAAGCTCCCTCTACACTGTCCCGTCACACACTCCCAGGGCAGGTACAGGGTTAGATACAGAGTAAAGCTCCCTCTACACTGTCCCATCAAACACTCCCAGGGCAGGTACAGGGTTAGATACAGAGTAAAGCTCCCTCTACACCGTCCCATCAAACACTCCCAGGGCAGGTACAGGGTTAGATACAGAGTAAAGCTCCCTCTACACTGTCCCATCAAACACTCCCAGGGCAGGTACAGGGTTAGATACAGAGTAAAGCTCCCTCTACACTGTCCCCATCGTTTCACTTCGATCTCTTGCACCCTGCGGACTGAGGAGGATCTGTCACCTGACCAGATGGAACCCAGAGGTGAAAGGTCAGCATCTCACCTGTTGCTGAGTTAGACCTGTGCTTGGAACGAGGCAAACCCGCTCAGTGGAACCCAGCGGGGTGCAGAGCCATCACGTAATAAAACATCCCCGAGGAGCGTAAATCAGACAGAATCTGGCACCGAGCCGCATGAGGAGATATTAGGACAGGTGACCAAAAGCTCGGTCAAAGAGGTCGGCTTTAAGGAGCGTCTTAAAGGAGGAGAGAGAGAGGGGGAGAGGTTTAGGGAGGGAATTCCAGAGCTTAGGGCTCAGGCGGCTGAAGGCACGGCCGCCAATGGCGGAGCGATGGGAATCGGGGGGGATGGACAAGAATTGGAGGAGGGCGGGGGTCGTAGGGCTGAGAAATTCGCCCGCTGGGATGGCTGGCTAGATTGTTCTCCTGGACATACTGTCGCCCAAGCCCCCTGATCAGCTCTGCTGCCTTTCACGAGATAAATGTGGTCTAATTACTGCCTCGGCCAGACAATGCTCTGTTGGAGAAAGGGCTGCCCCCCAGGGCAACGGGTTTGGGGTTTCCCTCTGGTCGCCATGGCATGTGACCTTTGAACCGGGCGCCATGACAGCTCCGCGAGCCAACTCCCGTCTCATCTGTGGCGTGGCCGATGGTGACGCCTCTGGAGCTACTTTGCGACAAGTAAAATGCATCTGTTTCAACAGGAGGTTGTTCTGGAATCCCTGGATGATTGCACCCAGCCCTCTCTCAATTTTAGTGTCTCGTCCGGCACTGCATCCGGGACCTTCCTCATTTGTACGAGCTCACTGCGCATGGAGGCTCGCCAGAGGCGGAGAGGTTTAGGGAGGGGAATTCCAGAGCTTAGGGCCCGGGCGGCTGAAGGCACGGCCCCCAATGGCGGAGCGATGGGAATCGGGGGATGGGCAAGAGGCCGGAATTGGAGGAACAAAGGAACAGGAGTAGGCCATTCAGCCCCTCGAGCCTGCTCCGCCATTTGATAAGATCATGGCTGATCTGTGATCTAACTCCATATACCTGCCTTTGGCCCATATCCCTTAATACCTTCGGTTGCCAAACAGCTATCTCAGATTTAAATTTAGCAATTGAGCTAGTATCAATTGCCGTTTGCGGAAGAGAGTTCCAAACTCCTACCACCCTTTGTGTGTAGAAATGTTTTCTAATCTCGCTCCTGAAAGGCCTGGCTCTAATTTTTAGACTGTGCCCCCTCGTCCTCCCCAGAGGAGCGAAGAGACCTCGGAGGGCTGTCGGGGCTGGAGGAGGTCACAGAGATAGGGGTGGGGTGGTGAGATCCACGGAGAGATTTGAAGACGAGGATGAGAATTTTAAAATGGAGGCATTGCCGGACCGGGAGCCGATGGAGGTCAACGAGCGCAGTGGGTGATGGGTGAACGGGACTCGGTGCGAGTTAGGATACGGGGGGGCGGGGGCAGCAGAGTCTTTGATGAGCTGAGGTTTATGTTGAGATCAACTCTGTAATTTGAGCAGTTGGAAGACATGTTTTTGGTCCTCGTTAACTCTTAATGAATGGGAAAACACGGGCAGAATGCCCGCAGTTCCTTGAGCGTATGGCGGTGTGGTGGTTGTCTTAATGGACGAGTAACCCAGAGGCCTGGAATCAGTCATCCAGTCAGTCATGAGTTCATAACCCACCAGGGTAAGAAAAAGTGAAAGTCTCACCTCCCCTCATGGTTCCCGCAGCGCGGAGGGTCAAATATCGACAGGGTGGGGGCCACGTTCAAATTGAGGGAGGAGGCTCCGGGCTTGCAGCAGCTAGGCCGGATGTGTCGACCCAGGGGAACGAGCCATCCCGGGTATTGGCGGGGGTGGGGAAGGGGCCAATAACTCGGCGATGGCAAGGTCTCTCCCCTTTTGCCTTCGAGCGGGAAAGAAAAGAGACTTCGAAAGAGATGCGGAGACGTGAAAATTGGGTCAGCCCTGCCTGCGGGGCCTTTGCTAGGCCTCGACAGAGCAGTGCGACAGAAAGAGACTACCTGGCAGCTAGAAACGACAGGCCTTTGCAGCACGTGAAAGCAGGCTGATGTGTCTCCTCCCTGAACTGGCCCAGAAACATCGCTCTGTACTTTTGGTAGTATTTTGATTTCGAGAGAGAGACAGAGAGAGAGAGTGAGAAAGACAACAAGGAAGGATTGAGAGGGAACGGGAAGCAGAAATGGACTTTATTCTGGGTGGCTTGGGGAAGTTGCAGGGGAGATTTACCAGAATGGTATCAGGGATGAGGGACTCCAGTTACGTGGAGAGACTGCAGAAAGTGGGGTTGTTCACCTCAGAGCAGAGAAGGTTAAGGGGAGATTTAATGGAGGCGTTCAAAATCAGGAAGGGCTTTGATAGAGTAAATAAGGAGAAACTGCTTCCAGCAACACTCCTGTATATATATTATATAATATCACACCGTGTGTTACTGGGTATAACACTCCTGTATATATATTATATAATATCACACCGTGTGTTACTGGGTATAACACTCCTGTATATATATTATATAATAACACACCGTGTGTTACCGGGTATAACACTCCTGTATATATATTATATAATAACACACCGTGTGTTACTGGGTATAACACTCCTGTATATATATTATATAATATCACACCGTGTGTTACTGGGTATAACACTCCTGTATATATATTATATAATACACACCGTGTGTTACTGGGTATAACACTCCTGTATATATATTATATAATAACACACCGTGTGTTACTGGGTATAACACTCCCGTATATATATTATATAATAACACACCGTGTGTTACTGGGTATAACACTCCTGTATATATATTATATAATAACACAACGTGTGTTACCGGGTGTAACACTCCTGTATATATATTATATAATATCACACCGTGTGTTACTGGGTATAACACTCCTGTATATATATTATATAATAACACACCGTGTGTTACTGGGTATAACACTCCTGTATATATATTATATAATATCACACCGTGTGTTACTGGGTATAACACTCCTGTATATATATTATATAATAACACACCGTGTGTTACTGGGTATAACGCTCCTGTATATATATTATATAATAACACACCGTGTGTTACCGGGTATAACACTCCTGTATATATATTATATAATATCACACCGTGTGTTACTGGGTATAACACTCCTGTATATATATTATATAATAACACACCGTGTGTTACCGGGTATAACACTCCTGTATATATATTATATAATAACACACCGTGTGTTACCGGGTATAACACTCCTGTATATATATTATATAATAACACACCGTGTGTTACCGGGTATAACACTCCTGTATATATATTATATAATATCACACCGTGTGTTACTGGGTATAACACTCCTGTATATATATTATATAATAACACACCGTGTGTTACTGGGTATAACACTCCTGTATATATTATATAATAACACACCGTGTGTTACCGGGTATAACACTCCTGTATATATATTATATAATAACACACCGTGTGTTACCGGGTATAACGCTCCCGTATATATATTATATAATAACACACCGTGTGTTACCGGGTATAACACTCCTGTATATATATTATATAATAACACACCGTGTGTTACTGGGTATAACGCTCCCGTATATATATTATATAATAACACACCGTGTGTTACCGGGTATAACACTCCTGTATATATATTATATAATAACACACCGTGTGTTACTGGGTATAACGCTCCTGTATATATATTATATAATAACACACCGTGTGTTACTGGGTATAACACTCCTGTATATATATTATATAATAACACACCGTGTGTTACTGGGTATAACACTCCTGTATAAATATTATATAATAACACACTGTGTGTTACCGAGTATAACACTCCTGTATATATATTATATAATAACTCACCGTGTGTTACTGGGTATAACGCTCCTGTATATATTATATAATAACACACCGTGTGTTACTGGGTATAACGCTCCTGTATATATTATATAATAACACACCGTGTGTTACTGGTATAACGCTCCTGTATATATTATATAATAACTCACCGTGTGTTACCGGGTATAACACTCCTGTATATATATTATATAATAACACACCGTGTGTTACTGGGTATAACACTCCTGTATATATATTATATAATAACACACCGTGTGTTACTGGGTATAACGCTCCTGTATATATATTATATAATACACACCGTGTGTTACCGGGTATAACGCTCCTGTATATATAATTATATAATAACACACCGTGTGTTACTGGGTATAACGCTCCTGTATATATATTATATAATACACACCGTGTGTTACCGGGTATAACGCTCCTGTATATATATTATATAATAACACACCGTGTGTTACTGGGTATAACGCTCCTGTATATATATTATATAATACACACCGTGTGTTACCGGGTATAACGCTCCTGTATATATATTATATAATACACACCGTGTGTTACCGGGTATAACTCTCCTGTATATATATTATATAATACACACCGTGTGTTACCGGGTATAACGCTCCTGTATATATATTATATAATAACACACCCGTGTGTTACCGGGTATAACACTCCTGTATATATATTATATAATAACACACCGTGTGTTACTGGGTATAACGCTCCTGTATATATATTATATAATACACACCGTGTGTTACCGGGTATAACGCTCCTGTATATATATTATATAATACACACCGTGTGTTACCGGGTATAACGCTCCTGTATATATATTATATAATAACACACCGTGTGTTACTGGGTATAACACTCCCGTATATATATTATATAATAACACACCGTGTGTTACTGATATAACACTCCTGTATATATATTATATAATAACACACCGTGTGTTATTATATAATATATATACAGGAGTGTTATACCCGGTAACACACGGTGTGTTATTATATAATATATATACAGGAGCGTTATACCCGGTAACACACGGTGTGTATTATATAATATATATACAGGAGAGTTATACCCGGTAACACACGGTGTGTATTATATAATAACACACCGTGCGTTACTGGGTATAACACTCCTGTATATATATTATATAATAACACACCGTGTGTTACTGGGTATAACACTCCTGTATATATATTATATAATATCACACCGTGTGTTACTGGGTATAACACTCCTGTATATATATTATATAATAACACACCCTGTGTTACCGGGTATAACACTCCTGTATATATATTATATAATAACACACCGTGTGTTACCGGGTATAACACTCCTGTATATATATTATATAATAACACACCCTGTGTTACCGGGTATAACACTCCTGTATATATATTATATAATAACACACCGTGCGTTACCGGGGAGAACTCCCCCCTCTGTTCTTCTTCCAGTGGCGGCCGTGTGATCGTTTACATCCACCCGAGGTGGCAGACGGGGGGCCTCGGTTTAACATCTCATCCCGAAAGACGGCCCCTCCGACAGTGCGGCGCTCCCTCAGTCCCGGCACCGGGGGGGAGTGTCAGGGCCTGGATTACGGGGCTCGAGTCTCTGGAGTGAGTGGGGGCTCGAACCCTCGACCTTCCGACTCAGAGACTGAGACCCCACTGAGGCACGGCTGACGCCCAACCTGTATCTTGGAGATCTCTGGGAGTTGGACTCGGGTCCTTGATTTGAGCACAATGCGGACGCAGGAAGGGATGGGGAACTGAGTGCTTTGGAGGAACAAGACAGAGAGATTGTGAGGGAGGGAGATAACGTGATGGTCAAAAGCTTGGTTGAAGAGGGAGGTTTTAAGGAGCGTCTTAAAGGAGGAGAGAAAGGCGGAGAGGTTTCGGGAGGGAATTCCAGAGCTTCGGGCCTAGGCTGAAGGCACGGCCGCCAATGGCGGAGCGATGGGAATCGGGGGACGGACAAGAGGCCAGAATTGGAGGAGCGCAGAGATCTGGGAGGGTTGGAGGAGGTTCCAGAGATAGGGAGGGGGGGGCGAGGGCCATGGAGGGATTTGAACATGAGGATGAGAATTTTAAAATGGATGCATTGCCAGACCGGGAGCCAATGTTGGTCAGGGAGCTCAGGGTGGGTGGGTGAACGGGACTCGGTGCGAGTTAGGATATGGCGGGGGGTGGGGCAGAGTTTTGGATGAGCTGAACTTTACAGAAGGGGAGATGGATCATACAGAAAGAATGCTTCGTTGAACCTGGAAGTCTGATGGAGCTCGATAATAATTTGGCTGCACTGGGCCGTCATATTCATTGCTTCCCCATCTCCCCTGCCCACCTGCTGAACCCTCCCTCTCGATCAGATACAGACCTTCTGCAAATCAAGTGACTCAGAAAATAGCACAGGAGGAGGGGGGAGGGGGAAGGATGAGGGGAGAATGGGGAGTGGAGAGGGGGGAGGGATGGGGGAGAATGGGGAGTGGAGAGAGGGAAGGAGAGGGGAGAATGGGGAGTGGAGAGAGGGAAGGAGAGGGGAGAATGGGGAGTGGAGAGGGGGGAGGGATGGGGGAGAATGGGGAGTGGAGAGGGGGGAGGATGGGGAGAATGGGGAGTGGAGAGGGGGGAGGATGGGGGAGAATGGGGAGTGGAGAGAGGGGGGAGGAGAGGGGAGAATGGGGAGTGGAGAGAGGGGGGAGGAGAGGGGAGAATGGGGAGTGGAGAGAGGGGAGGATGGGGGAGAATGGGGAGTGGAGAGAGGGGGGAGGAGAGGGGAGAATGGGGAGTGGAGAGAGGGGGGAGGAGAGGGGAGAATGGGGAGTGGAGAGAGGGAAGGAGAGGGGAGAATGGGGAGTGGAGAGAGGGAAGGAGAGGGGAGAATGGGGAGTGGAGAGAGGGGGGAGGAGAGGGGAGAATGGGGAGTGGAGAGAGGGGGGAGGATGGGGGAGAATGGGGAGTGGAGAGGGGGGGGAGAGGGGGAGAATGGGGAGTGGAGAGAGGGGGGAGGATGGGGGAGAATGGGAGTGGAGAGGGGGGGGAGAGGGGAGAATGGGGAGTGGAGAGGGGGGAGGAGAGGGGAGAATGGGGAGTGGAGAGAGGGAAGGAGAGGGGAGAATGGGGAGTGGAGAGGGGGGAAGGAGAGGGGAGAATGGGGAGGGGGGAGAGAGGGGGGAGGATGGGAGGGGAGAATGGGGAGTGGAGAGAGGGGGAGGAGAGGGGAGAATGGGGAGTGGAGAGAGGGAAGGAGAGGGGAGAATGGGGAGTGGAGAGAGGGGAGGAGAGGGGAGAATGGGGAGTGGAGAGAGGGAAGGAGAGGGGAGAATGGGGAGTGGAGAGAGGGGGGAGGATGGGGGAGAATGGGGAGTGGAGAGAGGGAAGGAGAGGGGAGAATGGGGAGTGGAGAGAGGGAAGGAGAGGGGAGAATGGGGAGTGGAGAGAGGGAAGGAGAGGGAGAATGGGGAGTGGAGAGGGGGGAGGAGAGGGGAGAATGGGGAGTGGAGAGAGGGGAGGAGAGGGGAGAATGGGGAGTGGAGAGGGGGGAGGAGAGGGGAGAATGGGGAGTGGAGAGGGGGGAGGAGAGGGGAGAATGGGGAGTGGAGAGAGGGGGGAGGATGGGGGAGAATGGGGAGTGGAGAGGGGGGGGAGAGGGGAGAATGGGGAGTGGA